>NW_024412376.1:30344529-30418714 GCF_014898765.1 Herpailurus yagouaroundi
AAAAAAAAAAAAAAAAAGATGACGGGGTAGGGGGCACCCAGGTGGCTCAGTTTGTTGAGCCTCCTACTTCGGATCAGGCTGTAATCTCATGATTCTTAAGTTCGAACCCCACATCGAGCTCATTGCTGTCAGTGCAGAGCCCTCTTTGGATCCTCTATCCCCCTCTCTCTCCACACCTCCCCCACTTGCACTCGCTCTCTCTCAAAAATAAACAAACGCTAAAAAAAAAAGTGGGGAGGGAGAGAAGAAAATAAAAGAAGAAAGGAAAAGACAGAAGAGAACAGAGCTCAAGTTTGTATTAATGGTAATCTATTACTCAGCTTTGCCAAGGCTCCCCTTTGCACATGAGTATAGAGCTTCCCAAGCCGTGTGTTGTGACTGGTGCAGAGATGTGGTGAGATATTCATCCCCTCAGGCCTGGACATCTAAGCAAGGCCCAGGGCCAACCAAATACCCAGGTAGTCACTGAAAGGTTATCAGCAGCCTTGTTATTGACCCTAATGTTCTATATAAATACCACCATTTTCTACATGTAACATGACACAAATAATGATAGGAATCATTAGTATAACACCCTGTGAACAAAAAGGAATAGATTTCATACATGCCTATTTCCTTTTATCCAGAGGATTGGAGTTCAAGAACAAGGTTTACATTAAAAAAAAAAAAAAAAAAAGATTGAAAAATGTATAGCATCCATGAAATTACATAATCTAGATTAAGTTATTATTAATAAAAAACTTTATTAATAATACAAATCATGAATCTAATATTACTATTTTAATAATAGTTAAAATAGTGATTCCATTTTTCTCTGAACACTTATTACCAAAACCTGGGGGAATTTTATTTAATATTTATATGCTATACTTTTCCCTTCATTGAAGTAAAATATACTGATGTGTTTCATATACTCAGAGAATTGATAAAACATTTTTAAATAACTATGGTATACTAATTAAAACTATAAATTAATACTAATTAAGACTATACAAAGAGAATTAATAAAATATTTTTAAATAACTATACAATATGTTATCAGTTAAAAAATGACTACAAAGTGAGCCAGATTTTTCTTATTTGACTGTGTTTTGATAAGCATGAATGAAATATCTAAAGACAAAATACTTTCTAAAGCTCTAGGATACATGCTGAAACTTGACAGAATATTAGCATATGAATGATACAGAATAGGAAACAACAACAACAAAAAAAGTTCATTTAAAAGAGTTTCTTATCCTGGCCTACCACTATGTGATACTAAATGAGTTCCAAAGAGTGCATTGGTCCCATTGAAATTTACTTCATACAAATAAAACTGTATACTAGTGATTTGCCAGAAATAAAAGAAACCTCACAAACATCATCATGCACACCTGCCAGTGATGATTAAAGCAAAAAGAAAGAAAGAAAGAATTGAAATGTATGCTTTAAAAAGAACTGCGAGGTACGCTTTCTCCTTGCATGGTCCACCAAAAAAAAAAAAAAAAAAAAGTGTAATAGTCTTAGGTTTTCATCATATTTTTTAGACATTATGCTTAGTATGTTATATTTTTAAAGAAAAAAAGATAAATTTAGATTCCAGTCTGAAATTTTCTTGTAGTAAATCAGAAATTGAAATGCATTAAAGAACCAATCTTCTGCTTTTAAAAATATGCATGTTTGTTTTTTTTTTAATAGTCCTCAAACCCAGAAATGATATAGGATTTGTGGAGATGATTAGTCTCTTTTTTTTTTTTTGAAGTTTTTTTTTTTTTTTAACGTTTATTTATTATTTTTGGGACAGAGAGAGACAGAACATGAATGGGGGAGGGGCAGAGAGAGGGAGACACAGAATCGGAAACAGGCTCCAGGCTGCGAGCCATCAGCCCAGAGCCCGACGCGGGGCTCGAACTCACATACCGCGAGATCGTGACCTGGCTGAAGTCGGACGCTTAACCGACTGCGCCACCCAGGCGCCCCGATTAGTCTCTTTTAAAAACAGAACTGTGCTAGCAAGATGCATTTCCGAGCCCAGAGAAGTAAAGAATTTCCCTGCCTTTCTCCAACAAAACATATCTAGCCAGAACCACCAGCCATCAATAGGCCAATGGAGACAAAGTGGACCCTAAACGGAGTAGCTGGGTGCCCCTCCTTGGCTTCTCCAAAACCCTGCACTCCCCTCCCATGGCACTTGGCATCCCATCCTGCATTACAATTGCCTGTTCACTCATCGGTGTATATCCCAGTGAACTGTAACTGCCCTCTGTGTGGGAAGGACCAGTGTCTCTCACATCCATCATTGTACTCACAGTTACTAGCACTGTGTTAGTACATATTACACACTCAATAACAACGTGTGAATAAATGAGTTCACTCATGCTAGATACTATCCCAAGTGCTGGGATAAAATGATGAATAAGATGTAGCCTTAGCAAAATACATCCCCATAAGTAAAGAAATGAGCAGAGAGAAGCCCTGTTTTCAAGGAGGGCAGTGGCAGATATAGCCAGCTACATCCTTCGGTGGCTCACTATGGCCTAAGATGAAAACTTAAGAATACACATGAGAGGTCCCAGGAACTCATGGTGCAGGACTCCAAGATTTTCGTGAGAAGATGAAGATGTTAAAAAATAAATAAATAAATAAAGCAAGAAAAGAAAACTAAGATGTATAGTTGTTTGGTGAGGTCTACAAGAAAGCAGAATGTGGGTATAAATGGTAATGTGAAATATTACCCACAGAATGGTGAGGCCTGAGGAGGTTAATGCTGTATAAGACATCGATCATAAATTGAAGTTGTGTAGGCTTTAAAAAGCCTTAATCATGGAATCACTGAAAAGAAATATCTCCCATATGAGATACATCCATTTTTGTTGTTCATGTACACAACATAGTTGCAGTGGAATCAGGAGCATTTTTTTCCAGTTAATATTTTAATGATTTGCATGCTTTGGAAATTTACATTTAAGACTTACATTAAACATTTACATAAAAATTCAAGTTTAAGTAATTTTATATGTTTATTTATTGGGGGGAGGAGGAGCAGAAAGAGAGGGAGACAAGGATCTGAATCAGGCTCTACGCTGACCAGAGAGCCTGATGCGGGGCTTGAACGCATGAACCATGAAATCACGAGCTAAGCCTAAGTCTGACGCTTAACCAACTGAACCACCCAGATGCCCCCAAGTTTACGTAATTTAAGAATATTGGTTTCAAAAGGACAGTGAATCTAGCACAGAGGAAATGCCACTTCATCCACATATGTCTGTCAGCAATGTGTCCTGCAGTTTGTGATTTTTTTACTAACAAAATAAAACATTAGATAGATAAATGATAGATAGATGACAGATGATAGATACATAGATACATAGATGAAGCAAAAGAGAAAACTAAACAACAGTGTGTTTATATGATTTGCTCAAAAAATGAGCATCAGATACAAATTGCTCAATTAGAGGGGTCCCTGGGTCACTCACTTAGTTAAGCATCCAACTTGGCTCAGGTCATGATCTTATGGTTCATGGGTTTGAGCCTTGTGTCAGGCTCTGTGCTGACAGCTCAGAGCCTGGAGTCTGCTTCAGATTCTGTGTCACCCTCTCTCTCTGACCCTCCCCTGCTCGTGCGCACACGTTCTCTCTCTCTCTGTCTCTCAAAAATAAACATTAAACATTTTTTTTTTAATTGCTCAGTTAGAAAGGTGAATAATGCCAAGTTTTGAAGCACAAATGGGGGGATGGGACGTTTTCCCATCCCTGCCAGAATACCTATATTCTACATAGATACGCCATACCTTTATCTGTATAGATATCTATATCTGTATATATATACAGATATGCACGTATTTGGAAACAGATATGTCAGATAGATATCTGTATGTATGTACAGATATAGATATCTAAATACATACATACATAGTGATTCAGGATGTGGAGACGTATAGATTCATTTACAGTGATAGACACAGAGATAGACTAGACATAGTCTGACCCATTGAAATTTTGTATATTGATTACATGGACTAAGGTGTTCCTAGGATTCAAGTCTTTCAATATTAAAACAAGCAAAGTCCCAGGCAAAGCAGGATGGGCTGGTCATGATACATGTTCACCCTGAAGAACAAGTTAGATAGCATAAGAGCCTGTTCACAGGTCTCTATTATTAGCTCTCACCCTGATCCTCACAGCAAACCACTTTCTCAAATTGCTTTAGGAGCTTTGGAAGTTCAATCTTTGAGCATCTCATGCTCCAAAAAGAAAATAAGGTCAAATGTATCTGATATAAAATTAATTATATGCATACAAAACTTTATACAACTAATCACAAGGCTGAAGAAAAAATTATTTATTCATTATTTAAATTATGAGGGCACTAAATTATATGGCACTATGATAAAAGCACAAAATATAAGATGCAGTCCCTTGTCCAGGTCTTTTCACAGTGAGGGAACAAACAAATGTAAAAGTAGAAAAGACCAATGCCAGAAAGCAGATAATAATAATAATATCCTCATTACATTATAGTTAAAATCATGCACACTTTCCAATGAAGAGAATATACAAACTTGCTTTGTTTGCTTCTTCATATAAAGACAGCATTACTGTTATGTAAAGTAACTTTGTTTTTAGTGCCCCAAATCTTATCTGAAAGACATGGAATCCTTTTTCATTCAATTATTGTTTTTGTTTTCCTTCTCAAAAGTCTCCACTGGCCTCTTGGAGGCCATTACTCTTTTATAACTTATAAAATGTTATGGCTTATTTCTAAGACCACAGCAAATCTTGCTTACCAATAAATAAACATTATTTGATTTCCTTCAAAACAGAGCATTAATGCCTACATGAATGAATGTGGCTTCTTGCTCCTTTGATAAAATTTGAATCTGTAGCAAACATAACTTGCTTTCATTTTTATTTTTATAAATATCCACAGAGGTGAGAAGCCACTCTAAAAATCACCTGATTCATCATAAACTTTATACATGAAATGCAAGAATAGTTTTTGCTTTTGAAAACTATTCAAGGAGGAGCAATAAAAATTAAGAAGAGTTTAAAAACAAAGATTAGGTGCCATTTGCAATGATGTGGGTGGGGCTAGAATGTATTATGCTAAATGGAGTAAGTCAGTCAGAGAAAAACAAATACCATATGATTTCACTCATATGTGGATTTTAAGAAACAAAAAAGATGAACATAGAGAAAAGAAAAAAAGAGAAGGGTTGGGGGAAGCAAACCATACGAGACTCTTAACTGTAGAGAACAAACTAAGGGTTGATGGAGGGGTGTTGGGTAGGGGCATGGACTAAATCGGTGATGGGCATTAAGGAGGGCACATGTTGTGATGAGCACTAGGTGTTATATGTAAGTAATGAATCACTAAGTTCTATTCTTGAAACCAATATTGCACTATATATTAACCAATGAGAATTTAAATTAAATTTAAAAAAAAAAGATTAGGGACATTGCTGTGTATTTCATCTGAATCCTGACTTTGGTCCAATATTGTTCTTTCCAGATTTTGTTTCTCAGTAGCAGTATTCAACAGTGAGTTTTGAGTTTAATTTGAGTTTAATCTTCCTCAAAGCAAAAAAAAAAAAAAAAAAAAAGGAGAAAAAAGAAAACCAATATCTTACTTAATTCTCTTAACGGTAGGAACCAAGTGTAGCATCTCATTATATTTATAAGCAGACCTAAGGGCATCTGGGTGGCTCAGTCGGTTAAGCATCAGACTTCAACTCAGGTCATGATCTCACAGTTCCTGGGTTCCAGTCCCACATCGAGCCCTCTGCTATCAGTGCAGGGCCCACTTTGCATCCTGTCCCTCTCTCTCCCTGCCCCACTCACATTCTCCTTCTCCCTCTTTCTCTCTTTCAACAATAAATAAACATATTTTTTAAGTGTACTTAAGCAGACTTAAAGACTCCGTTGCCAGAGGTTGCATCATGGCTCAATGTAGCCAAACTCAATAGCCAACAACATCTGCCAGGTAAATTCTATCAGAAGGACATAACAACAGCAACGGCCAAATCAAATTGCTCCAGAAAATAACCAAAGAAGAACAAATGAAGGAGAGTAATTATCTTGAAAACCTGAAAAGACAACTAGCTGTATGGCTGCTTTTGTATCATTTTCGTGCCATTTTAGGTCAGCCATAGTAACCTGTGTCCAGACAGAAGCCAGATGCACATCTTAACATGAATCTAATATAACCATGACTCCACAAGAGTCTTCAGCAAGCAGAGCAAAGCATGTGGTGACTTGGGCTTGCTGCAGAGAGGAGAGAAAAAGGTTTATTTTGGTATAGAATGGTAATGTTTGTTCTTCTAAGTCATGAGATTTCATAAGAGAGTCAGGCATTCAAATTCTTTTTTTTTTTTTAGTTTATTTTTATTTTTCTAACGTTTACTTATTTTTGAGAGGCAGAGAGAGGCAGAGCTCAAGCAGGGGACGGGCAGAAAGAGAGGGAGACACAGAATCTGTAGCAGGCTCCAGGCTCTGAGCTGTCAGCACAGAGCCCGTTGCAGGGCTCAGACCCTTGAACTGAGCTGAAGTGGACAGTTAACTGACTGAGCCACCCAAGCACCCCAAGTTTTCAAATTCTTACAAAAAACAAAAACAAAAACAAAAAAACACTTCCTCCTTCATTCAATCCTTCCTCCAAGAAAGGCCTCATAGGAAAAGGGATTTAAACCTGAAAACTTCCTTTATGTACTCTCCATTATTTATCCAGAGCTTTTCTTGTCCATAAATTTCTCTATGTGCTGGGGCGCCTGACTCATTTAGTTAAGCGTCTGAAATCAGCTCAGGTCATGATCTCAGGGTTTGTGGGTTCAAGCCCCACATCGGGCTCTGTGCTGACAGCTCAGTCTGGATCCTGATTCAGATTATGTGTCTCCCTCTCTGTCTGCCCTGACCCCACTCATGCTCCCTAACTCTCTCTCTCTCTCTCTCTCTCTCTCTCTCTCTCTCTCTCTCTGTCAAAAAATGAGTAAACATTAAAAAAAAATTTTTTTTAATTTCTCTATGTGCCTGATTCAGAGAAAAAATTTTAAATAATTTTGGCCTATATTTCATCCTGGTAATTTTTGTTGTTTTTAGCTTTCCTGAAGAACTGTACCATATAGTTTGACATCTTTTCTGATAAGCATATATAATTCAATTATTTATTTTTCCTTTTATATATTATATGCTTTTATGTTCTAATAGGTTTCTATGTGGTTTAAACCAATGCAAGTATTTTTTTTTCCATTGGATCAGTTTGGTTTTTAAATGAGTGAATGTTGTGTTTTCCTTTTAAGTTAGAGATACCTTTCAACTTGTGTGTACCTATACAATTAAACCATTTGATAAAGGTTTTTATTTACATAGAAAATTTGAAAAATCTAGATGATCACTGAAATCTTTCAACAACATGAGTAATAATGTTAGTTAATAATATATAGTGCTCACTCATGTAGCAAAAAATTATTAAGCACCTAGAACGTGCCAGGTCTAAAGTTACATGAATAAGCAAAAAAGTTAGGGGTGCCTGGGTGGCTCAGTCAGTTAAGTGCTGGCTCTTGGTTTTGGCTCAGGACATCATCTCCCAGTTTTGTGGGTTTGAGCCCTGCATCGGGTTCTGCACTGACAGTGCAGGGCCTACTTTGGATTTTCTGTTTCCTTCTCTCTGTCCCTCCCCTGCACCTGCTGTCTCTCTCAAAATAAATAAATAAACTTTTAAAAAATAAGCAAAAAAGATTAGTTCTGTCCTCATAGAGCTAATAGTCTGGCAGTTTGAGAGAAAAAAAATTTAAGTGTTTATTTATTTATTCTGAGAGATAGAAAGAGGCAGATAGAGACACTCCCAAGAAGTCTCCACACTCAGCATAAAGACCGATACAGTGCTTGATCTCATGAACTGTGAGATCATGACCTGAGCCAAAATGAAAAGTCAGATGCTTAAGAGACTTAACCACCCAGGTCTCCCTGAAAGAAAAAGCAAGATTATAAAAATAAATTTCTAATATTATTAATCTCTGAAAACATTAATGAAAATATTTTTAGCAAACTAAGATTTATTGTAGCCAGAAAATTATCAGAGGATACATACAATATTTCATTTTATTGAAAGTAAAGCTGAAAAAAAAAGGAAGTAAAGCTGAACTACACCATTCTGTGATTATCTTCTCAGGAAATTAGCTTTGCCTCATTTTTTTTAAGATCTTAAAATGAAAGCTTCTATTTTACTTTCTAAACAGGAACACTTAAAAACTATATAATGCATTGAACCATCACGTTTCTTGTGCAGAAAATTGTACATAACATACATAGAACAATGCTTTAATGATTTAGAGTCAAAATATTTCATATTAGAACATTTCAAAAGATACTTATTATTATCATTGTATTCACTCTCTTCCAATAGGCTTTTAGAGAAATACTGTTCTAAGGCACTTTATTTTCTCTTTTGGCACCCTGCAAGTGTGGGAAGGAGTAGAGGTGCCAACTATTTATTCCCTGTAGCCTTTGCTCTACCAAGCTGTTCATGCCCACCCAAGGTCAAGTATCACTCCATCCCTTCTAGCCAACTATATAATAGGGTACTTCCAACTGACTCCTCTATTCTTTTTTTTTTAATTTTTTTTAACGTTTATTTATTTTTGAGACAGAGAGAGACAGAGCATGAATGGGGGAGGGTCAGAGAGAGAGGGAGACACAGAATCTGAAACAGGCTCCAGGCTCTGAGCAATCAGCACAGAGCCCGATGTGGGGCTCGAACTCACGGACCGCGAGATCATGACCTGAGCCGAAGTCGGACGCTTAACCGACTGAGCCACCCAGGCGCCCCATGACTCCTCTATTCTTAAAGCCAAGAAAAAATACTAATGACCACTGTGTTTAAAGAAATTTGAGATGCTGCTCTAAACTTCAGAAAGAAGACAAAAACTGGGGGGAAAGATATGAAACAGATTAAGCTAATGACAGGAAAAAGGGAAAGTCTGAGGAGCATGTTTTTCTAACTAGTGCCTAAAAGAGCACCTACTATAGACTAGGTTTTCAATGTGTATTGTTAAATTAATAAACAAACAAATATCTTAGGAATTAACTTAGAGAAGCAAGAAAGAGTTAAAAATAATAGGACCCTGTGAAATACCCCAAGTGAAATAGCAAGAGAAACCAAAGTTACATAAGCTCTTAAGGTTGGTAAAATAAATCAGAAAGTACACTCCACAGAGACTAAGAATAGTATGTATAAACTCATTCATTTGATAAACACTTAATTGATCATTTACTATGTACATGCAATATTCCAGGCATTAGGGATTAAGCAATGAACACAGTGGGCAAATCTGAAGTACACAAAGCAGTCCTGATATATTCATTCCACAGATTGACAGATCACAAAATAAAGCATGCCTGAAGTATTAACTGCTCTGAAAACTGCCCTCCTGCCTAAAACAAACAAACAAAACAGAAACAAAATATGTGAAATAATTATGTTCTGACATTGGACATTAGGCAGCACAGGACCGTGAGATCTCTGAGAAGGGAAACAAACAAGGAGAGTCTGAGACCTGCCCAGCTTTTTGCCTGGAGACACTTTCCAGGATGCAGCAAACAGAGCTTGGCAGTTTGCTGAACTGAAAGACACATGAAAGAGCTCAAGAGACTCTAGAATTTGCAGGGCAGAGTACCCCGTAGGGAAGGATCTGTAGAAGGAAAGAGTTCATGATCTCAGAGGGGTCTTCTCACACCTTTGGCAGGGTATAATTCTGTGCCAGTGCCAATGTCGGATGAAACTCCATGAGACTGAAGAGATAACCAGGTCAAGTCAGGAAGCCACACAATTCCTAAATTTCCACAGGTCTGGTAACAGTTTGTGTTCCCCTTGGGGACAGTGAAGAGACTTTCTAATACACAGTTCATTCAACAGAGTCCTCAGGAGGTTCATGTCTTGAGAAAGGATAAATTATACCTAAAGTAAAGGCTGTCTTGATTCATTACAAAAAAAAAAAAATTAAAAGTAAGACAGGATCACTGTGTTCTAGTGATTAGAAGCACTCAGGGAATTATATAAGGGCATGGACGCAAGGAGTCAGAAGTTTGGGAGCCACCCTAAATAAAGTCTTTCACTTACTGTGTGCTATTTCACAGTTCAAACTTTTTTTTTAAATACTTTTTTTTAGGTTTATTTATTTTGAAAGAGACAGAGAGAATGTGAGCAGGAGAGGGGCAGAGAGAGAGGAAGAGAGAGAGAGAATCCCAAACAGGCTCTGCACTGACAAGTGAGCCCCACCTTAGACTCACAACACTGTGAGATCATGACCTGAGCCGAAATCCAGAGTTGGATGCTTGATCTACTGAGCCACCTAGGCACCTCAACACAGTCCAAACTTTTTGAATGAATACAAGAAAATCCAGTATTCAATAATGTAAATTTTACAAGATTGATCAACCAGTCAAAATTACCTCAAAAAAAATTTTTAAGAAGGAAACATGAAAAATAAAATAAAATAAAAAATTTTAAAAATCTAAAAAAAAAGGAAACATGCCCCATAACATGAAGTAGAAATAGATCCAGAAATGACAAAGATGATTGATTTAAAACAGCTATTATAAATCTTACAAATATTCTCAAAAATGAAGAGAGATGAGCACAAGAAGAAAACACATGGAAGATTTAAAAGATCCTGGGGTGGCCGGGTGGCTCAGTCGGTTAAGCATCTGACTTTGGCTCAGGTCATGGTCTCACAATTGGTGAGCTTGAGCCCCACATCGGGCTCTATGCTGACAGCCAGAGCCTGGAGCCTGCTTCGGATTCTGTGTCTCCTTCAATCTTCCCCTCTCCCTTTTGTACTCTGTCTCTCTCTCAAAAATAAGTAAACATAAAAAAATTTGTTTAAATAAAAATAAAAAAGTAAAAGAGCCTAATTGAATTTATGGAAAATAAACCTGCAGGGGTGCCTGGGTGGCTCAGTCAGTTAAGTATCTGACTCTTGATTTCAGCTCAGGTCATGATCTCATGGTTTTATGGATTCAAGCCTCACATCAGGCTCTGCACTGACAGTGTGGAGCCTGCTTAGGATTCTCTCTCTCCCTCTCTCGCTCTGCCCTTCCACTGCTCATGCTGTCTCTGTCTCTCTCAGAAGTAAATAAGAAAACTTTAAAAAAAATGTAAAAAAGAGAAAAGAAAATAAACCTGTAATATCTGAAATAAACTGTCTGTTGGACAAGACTCATAGCAGATTAAACATTGCAGAATATGTGGAAACTTAATAACATGATGAAAGTCATAGATAAAAGATTAAGAAAATATGAAACAATATCTAGTAGCTTAATAGATGTGTAATTGGAGATTCAGGAGAAAAGAGATGGAAGTGATGAAAAAATATTTGAAGAAATAATCCCAAACATTTTACAGATTTGGTGAAAATTATGAACCCACAGATACTAGAGACTCAGAAAACAACAGAAAAAATATATGTAAAAGATTCCAGTGGGGCACCTGGGTGACTCAATCGGTTAATCATCCAACTTCAGCTCAGGTCATGATCTCACGGTCAGGTCTGTGAGTTCGAGCCCTGAATCTGGTTCTCTGCTATCATGGTGGAGCTCCCTTCGGATCCTTTGTCTCCCTCTCTCTCTCTGCCCCTCCCTCACTCATGCTTGCTCTTGCTCTCTCTCACTTTTTCTTAGGAAAAAAAAAACAGTCGTAACAAGGAACATGGTAATTTATTTCTAAAAAGACTAGTCACATACTAGAAGAAAATATTTGCAAGCAACTTATTGGTAAAGGACACATATCCAGAGTCAGAAAAGAATTTTCAAAATACAATAATAAGAAAAGGAAACTAATAAAAGAATAATGGGCAAAAGGTTTAAAATACACTTCAACAAAGAACATAAACAGATGGCAAATAAGCACATAAAAAGATGCTTAATTTCATTAGTCATTTGGAAAATGCAAATGAAAACCACAGTGAGATATCATTACCCATCCTCTAAAATGACTGAAATTAAAAGACTGATGATACTAATGTTAGCAAGAATGTGGAACAACTGGAAGACAAACTAAATGATATATTCGTTATAGAGAGCATTTTTGGTAGTTTCTTGTAAAGTTAGTATATCACATACCATAGCACTCAGCAATCCCATGCCTAGGTAAATAAAATACCCATAGGATTTATACATAAATTTTCAAGTATCTTTACTCACTATGACCCATACTGGAAACAACCCAAATGTTCATCAACAAGTGAATAAACAACAAATTGTAGATTAACCACAGAATGAAAAATATACATGCAAAAACACGTACAAATCTAAACATCATTATGCTGAGTGAAAGGAGCCAAACACAAAAGAAAACAAAATGTTTGATTCCATTTATGTTCTAGAAAATTCTAGAGAAGGTAAAACCATAATGACAAGTGACCAGTGGTTGCCAAGCACTAGAAGTGGGGGAGCAGACCGAATGCAGATGGCACATTTTTGGGTAATGAAAATGTGTTTTATCTTGATTGAGGTGATGGTTCCACAAATGTGGACATTTGTAAAAATTCATCAAACTGTGCACTTAAAATAGGCGAATTTCACTGGATAATAAATTACACCTCAATTAAAATAAACAAATAAATGAATACAAAAAATTGCCTGAAAAAGTAATTTTTGTAAAAAGCAAATAATATAGAAATAATATAGAATAAACATAGAAATTATTTAAATAAATAAAATAAAATCCGGTGGTGGTAAGTGGCACGAGGAGAAATAAAGAAGCAAAAGAGATAGGTTGTGTCAGAGTGGGGGAAGTGTTGGCATACTAAATAGGGTGGTCAAGAAAAGTTACTGAGACAGTGACACTTGAGCAAAGATGTAAAAGAAGTGGGAAAAGCTGTGAGGCTCTCTAGAGGAAGAGCAGAAGTAAATACCCAGATGCTGGAGCTGGTTGATCAACTAAGAAATCAGTGTACCTGAAGCAGACTGATTGATGCAGGGGCCTAAGGGTCAGCTTGAGGAGTTAAGAGTGGGAGCTCCCTTAGAGGGGGAGATACTGTAAAGACTTAGGCTCATACTCTGAGTAAATTAGGAATCCAGTAAGAGATTTTGAGAGAGGAGTGACTTAATTTTTTTTTCCATTGGCATATAACACTGCATTTGTTTAAGGGGTACAACATGATGATTTGATGGATGCATGCATCACAGAATGATCACCACAATAAGTTTAGTTGACATTGGTCATCTCCCATAGTTACAACTTTTTTTTCACTTTTTATACGCTTTCTACTTTTTAAAGGGTTCATTCTGGCTTGTTAAAAATACATAGGTACAGAGGTGGCAAGAGTGAAAGCAGGGAGAGTACTACAATATTCTAGATGAGAGATGAGTGGAGCTTAGACCAGAATGTAATGGCGGAGATGTGCTAGGATTCTATAATTTTGAATTTAAAGCAGGTAAGTTTGCTGAAAGATTGGATATAGCGTATAGGAGAAAGAGGGGAGTTAAGGAAGAGTAAAAGCTAACTGGAAATATAGAATTATCTTTTAATTAAATGGAAAAGAATGTGGGAAGAACACGTTGTGTGTGTGTGTGTGTGTGTACATGTGTGTGCATGTGTTTGTACAGATGTGTGTCAGGGGTAAGATTAGGAGTTTGCATTTGGACATGTTACCATTTCAATTTTTATTAACTATCCAAGAAGAAATGCCCAGTGGAATGTGTATGGAGTAGTCTGGGTTGCACATATAAATTTGGAAGTCATCAACATATGGATGGCAGGCATTTACAGGCATTATAGGAAAAGAGATGGCCAAGAGAGAGAATATATCTATGGAAGAGGAGAGATGAGGACAGAGCTCTGGGGGCCTCCAATGATTAGAGGTCAGGGAGAATTCAGATGAACCAAAAAATAATTGGGCCCAAGAGGTGGGAGCAAAACAATGAGATTGTGGTGAACTGGAAACCAAGTAAAGAAAATGTTTAAGAAAAGCAGTGAGGTTTGGAGCATGCCAAATGCTACTGAGAGGTCAAGTGAGGAGAAGACTGAAAATTGACCACAGGATTTAACAATTTAAAGGTTGACAGTTTAAAGATAGCCATGAGCAAAGGTGCAAAAAGTGAAAATATATTCACTTCACTAAAAAGTGAAGCTGTAGGTGAATTCCTCTCCTCCCAAAAACTCCTAAGACATATTATGTGACCAAATAAAACAGTTTTTAATTATAAATATTCTCAAAGTTTTTATTATGATATTAATAGATATTGTGGAGTTCCAGGAGATTAATAATAGAATGCAGTGTATAAGAAAGAATACTTATTTCTCTAGAAGTTTTTTTTTGTTATTTTCCAGTTGTTTGTTTTGAAGCACAACTATTAATACCTCCTGCAACAGTGTTCTATAAAAATGAGTCTATGGGGGCGCCTGGGTGGCGCAGTCGGTTAAGCGTCCGACTTCAGCCAGGTCACGATCTCGCGGTCTGTGAGTTGGAGCCCCGCATCAGGCTCTGGGCTGATGGCTCGGAGCCTGGAGCCTGTTTCCGATTCTGTGTCTCCCTCTTTCTCTGCTCCTCCCCCGTTCATGCTCTGCCTCTCTCTGTCCCAAAAATAAATAAACGTTGAAAAAAAAAATTAAAAAAAAAAAAACGAGTCTATGAAGCCATATTGTAAAGGAGTGGTCTACACACCACTTGTATTATATATACACATCAACAAAAAATTTTAAACATGCTTTCTTTATGTATTTGCTTATTTATTATATATGAAGGATGTTAAAATGAGACCCTATCTCATTTTCATACTGAGGCCCCAGAGGCCAAATATAAAACAGTATATGTCAGCTACTATCGTATTTCAAGGTGAAGTCTAGACCATAAGGCAGAATGTTAAAGGAGGTGATCAAAACAAAAACCATTCTCCCAGCCCCAACTCTTACTCCAAGCTGAATAAAAGAGACTTCAAGACAACCAAAAGCAAGTTTGGCCTGTGTCCCCAGGAGTTAGTGGAGTATACATGCTAGGGCTAGACCTAGTCCCACATCTGGAAATTTAAAGGCAAATGATCATGGCTGGCTATTTGGTCCCTGATTAACAGAGTAGTCAGGGCATCACAGGAAAGTAGCTGTATGTCCTCCAATGTTAAGCCAAGGGAGAATGTCTATCAAGACCCACATTGTGGAATCCACAGAGGGAACCAGTCTGGGGCAATGGGACCTCAATACAAGTGGTGACAGCCTGATGCCCAGGGCCTGAGGGGGGATGTGTAAGCAATCAGGCCAGAAGACCCAATGTTCACAGATAGTACAGTAAAGAAGTCTCTGAGGCCATCCAGAAAAGCACCACAAGAGGGAAGGGAACAGCTGTGAACATCGACCAGTTAAAAGAGTGTTAATGCCAGAAAGTGACAGTAACAGTTAGATAAAATTATTCCAGTTTTTCACCTCTCTTTCTTCATCTAACCCCACACTCCCTTCTCCCACACAATCCTAAAAGGTCCAGAGGGAACTCACTGGGGCTGGGGGGAGAATTGGATGATGAAACAGGCAAGATGGGGCATAGCAAATGGGCCATCACAGGACTGCCTCTCTCTGAGGCTTCCTGCTGAAGCAGTTCTGAAATGGGGATGGAAAGACCTTAAGTCCAAAAGAAGTTAAAAAGTGTTCGATATTGACAGTGGACTGCACATTTTAATTACTGAAAGTAGTATCTGTTGAGATTCAAACTGATCAGAGGACTTTCTCTTATATAAAGAGCTACCCGAGGGGCGCCTGGGTGGCGCAGTCGGTTAAGCGTCCGACTTCAGCCAGGTCACGATCTCGCGGTCCGTGAGTTCGAGCCCCGCGTCGGGCTCTGGGCTGATGGCTCGGAGCCTGGAGCCTGTTTCCGATTCTGTGTCTCCCTCTCTCTCTGCCCCTCCCCCGTTCATGCTCTGTCTTTCTCTGTCCCAAAAATAAATAAACGTTGAAAAAAAAAAATTAAAAGAGCTACCCGAAACTATAGAATCTGCTTGAAATTCCATCCAGAGTAGAAAAGAAGTGATCCGTAGAACAGATTTAAAGAGGAAGTAGGAAGGAGATAAAATTGCTCTATGAATTTAACTCATACAAACATAGGTACTAGTATTTTAGTGTTCTATATATTGTGAAATCTACACACAACAGTAAGGAGAAATACACAAAGAAAACTATACTTTAAAAATAATTATCTTAGGGGCGCCTGGGTGGCTCAGTCGGTTAGGCATCTGACTTCGGTTCAAGTCATGATCTCACAGTTTGTGAGTTCGAGCCCTGCATCGGGCACTGTGCTGACAGCTCAGAGCCTGGAGCCTGCTTCAGATTCTGTGTCTCCCCTTCTCTCTCTCCCCACCACCCCCCATGCTCATGCTCCATCTCTCTCTGTCTCTCAATAATAAATAAACATTTAAAAAAAATTTAACAAATAAATTTTAAAAAATTATCTTATTTAACAGTATAAATAGACCATTCATAAGAGTTTTTAGTGACAGAAATATGATTGAAAATATTTTCTGCTTCTAGAAAATTTGGTTTACCAGTTTATGGTTTAGCAACTCTGGTGATAAGTTTAATTTTTTTTTATTCTAAATTCATTAGCAAGCATAACTGAAAAAGACAGCTCAGAATCTACAAGTTGAAGAAATACATTATAATAGTAAATCATGATACTTTCCCATCTCACCTATCTTTCAAAAGTTTTTGCTGAAATTCAGCTAATACATTTCTATTTTCTCTGATGTCCTTCAGTGGTCTGGCAAACTAATCATAAATTTCACTATTTCATTAAAAGGCCATTGAGCACCCACTGTATTCTAGGCATTTGCTCGGTGCAGGGCATCTAACTGTGCTAAAAAAAAAAAAAAAAAAAAAAAAAAGACATGGTCCCTGCCATCCTGGAGTTCGGATATAGTAAAGGAAATGAATATAATGAAAATCATCTAAAAATTGTCAAATTACACCTATGCAGAAGTCATGCAGAGAAGATTTGCACTTCTGTGAGATTTGTCCTAATTGAGGAGGTCAGGAAAGGCTCCCTTGAGGATGCTTGAGCTTAGATCTGAAGGAAGATCTGAAAGAAAGAATTAACTAAGCAAATACTGTTTCAATAGAAGTTGAAGGATCACAATAGTCCTGTATCAAAAGGAATGTGTTGTGTTTTTATACAGTTTTTTAAAATGTTTTAAAATACATTAAAACTCTTTTCCTGCAAGCAAACAGTTACTATTTCAATTTTTTTAAAGAATGAAGATATGAGAATTTTTTAGGCAATGCTACCGTTTTCAGGCAAATAAAAGTCACATAATAGAAACATTTGGATAAGTGGATGAATGATAGTTAACAACAGACCCATTAATTGATATTCTCTTCTCCCTCTCTTCCTCTTTTCTTTTCTCTGTTGTTCTTCCTACATCTATTTGCCCTGCCCATCACTTCTCTCTCAATGCTAGAGTGCTAGAATGCTGAATGGTTTCTACAGTGTTGGAACAGCTCCTGCCGTCCAGGGCTGGAGAGGAGGACAAAGGATGCTCTTCTCCAGGATCTTGCCATTTGTCTGAGGACCGTAACAATAATCAAGGCATAAAAATAGCCTGAAAATAAGTGCAGATGTTTTTAAGTCTGGAAAGGACTGAGGCCAAGTAAAAGCCCCTCAAATAAGAAGCCAAACTCTCAGAATGAAATTTTGACCTTATACAGATTTTCACAATGTTGTTAAAATTTGCAGACACTAATCAGTCCTACACACAGCTGCCAAATTAATCTTCCTAAAGTACATCATAGATATTATCATTCCAGGCTCCCACCAAGAATGATGTGTTCTGTCCTGGCCATCACACATTAAGAAGAATCTGGTAACTGGATTAAAAACAAATGGGAGAGAATTCTAGGAGAACTCTGGAAGGAAGTAGAAAAGACTTGTCAGGCTAAGGACAGGGGACAAATCTGTAACCCAGGGGATGCACTGGAGATTCAGATAATTTAGGGAATTTTTTTTTCATCAAAGTAAACAGAGTAGTGTGTTACTATTAAATCTGTATTTTATAGGGAAAATTGCCCAGTAAACAAAGCAAACTATTTGGGTCAAATTTTGATTTTAAGTTTATCATTTAACATATGGTTTCGATTTAAAATTGTTTAGAGAACCATAAGCATGACGTTTGTACATTTTCCCAAGTGGTATAAAATTTTAATGTGGCAATGCTATTCTGAGAAAGCTACTTATCTGTTCCTTAATAGAGTTTGTGCTCTAAAATTCCAAACAGATACAAGCAGTCTTTATTTAGCATTTTCCTTCCTAAAAGCTCTATTTGTTTCACAATGCTTTAATTTGGCCTCCATCAAAATTTTCACCGCCTCTCTCTGTTCTACTACTTACACTGTTCCTTCTATTATACATCTATTCACTGCTTCGTTTTTCTTGGTTTTTTGGTTTTGTTTTGTTTTGTTTTGTTTTGTTTTGTTTTGTTTTGTTAGCTGTTGTGAGGTAAGTCACAGGTGAACCTGTTGTATGATAACAACTTCATAAAGAGAACAGGTTCTTGGTGGCTAAATCAGGAAAACCACATTTATAATAAATAGACGCAACACCTGCAAGCCTCATTAGATAAATGTACATCTATTGTCTACCCTCCCATCATTCTTCCCTTTAGTTTGTTTTTTAATTTTTCTTTTTTGTCTGTCAGGATACTTTTCTGCTTTCCTGACTTCCTTTGAGCATTTCATCTTCTCCTCTACAATGCTGTAATCTATTGTCCTCTTCTATGCAGGCATTCATTCCCATCTAGGCACTTTTGTCCTGCCTTCAAACGTGAATTCGCTAACATTTTCTCCCTAGGTTCCATCCATTTTTATAATTATCACTCAATCTTCTTTCTGCCTCAGTTTCAATGTCCTTAGAGTTCACTAGCCATTCATTTTCTCTCAACTTTTCCTTAGTCCTTGCTTTCACAGGAAGAATAAGGGAAGGAGGGTTTTATTGTTGTTGTTTTTTAACAGAAAATCAGTTTTTATGGAGGATTCAGAGTTCCCCTTTGATGTATAGCAAGACAGAGTGCCCTATTGAAACTGAGTATTTTTCTATATAAAAGTGCACACAAAGAAAGCTACACTTTCTTATCAAGAGAATCAGAATCTACTAAACTGTAGAATTTTAAAAATGAGAAGAGACCCGGAAGACCATCTAGTCCACCTCTGTTATTTTGTAGGTGAGGGCAAAGAAGCCAATAATTATTGACCCCTTTCATGTGTCAAGCTTTGTATTTTGTGTTGCTGTTGTTACTGTTGTTAACATTTTACACTTGTTAACAAGTATATCCTCATAATCATCCCAAGAGTTAAATACTCAATACAAGAAATACTTCCTAAGCAGCTCGTCAGTGCCCAGTCCTAGGGGAAAAATAAGAAATAACCATGCAAGGAGCACCTTCTATTTTCCAAGTGCTTTATACCCCGTATCATTTAATCATCACACTTTAATACAAACATTATTGTCTCCATTTTGCAGAAAATGAAACAGAGCCTCCAAGATAAACAATTACTCGCCGAAGATCACAAAGCTCTGAAGAGTCAAAGCAAGAATCTAAAACTAGGTCTATATCCATCCAAAGTCCATTTTTGTTTATTTGCTTGTTTGCTTTTACCATTTGGGGCTATTCAGGAAAACACAACCACGTCAGTTTCTCAACCCGATGATTGCTGGTTTCAGAGTTCCCAAACTCAATGATAATTTGCCATCTAAACCCTGACTTCCCAGCTTTGGCTTATGTTTACCCTAATATATTGGCCATTGTATCTGTGCCATGGCAGCCTGGGCAGCATTTTTGTGTGGGTGTGGCATACATTTAATGCATTGGTGGTGTTAGCAAGGAGATAGAATGGAAGAAACAGGCAATAGGTTTGGGTAATTCATTTTAAGGACCCCTCTTTTAAAATTAGTGACCATTATTATTATTTTAAAATATATAACCTAGCATTTATCCCACTAAACGAAAGGCTCTTCCACTTTTGTGTAACTTTACTTTTAGTGATTTTAGTTACTTTTATCATTTTTTTCTCTATTCCCTCACTCAATAATGTGTGATTCATCTTTCAGATCCAAGGATGTCTGCTGCTCTTCCTAAATATACCAGCAATTCACACTAACATTAATGACATAAAGTCCAACTCCTTCACCAGATTCTTTTTTTGGAGATAAAGAGCAGCAAAACGTTACTTCAAGTTTCAGAGACTCTTAAAATAGATAATGGTCTTTGCAAAATATGACCTTTCAAAAACAGAATTCCACACATTTACCTTAGGTCTTTAACTTCTTGGTAGTTAAGCATTATTAACTAAATTTTCTCATGTCTATTATGCTTTTGCCATTAGATCAAGACAGTTGGGGTCAAAGATTATCTCCTATTCATTCTCAATGTCAGCCTATTAAATTTGCATTGGTATTAGTGCTTAATCCTGCATTTACATGAGAGAGTGTATATACACACTGACTTAAAAAAAAAACACTTAAATAACTCACTTGCTGTACAAGGACACCACCTCTGATTTATCTCATGCTGGTCAAGTGGGAGTTATTTGAAAGAATTTTGTTTTGATCATCCATATCTGCTACTGCTGCTATATATTATTTTTCACAACTTTCAAGAACTAAAGAGGCTGAGGAATGAACCAAAGCAGAAGGAAATTAATTTCATTCATTTAACAATTACTTTTTAGAATCTGCTAAGTCAGGAACTGTGCTAGGAACTTGACTTACATTATATTATTTGTCCACACAACAGCTAAGTTACGTTTTGTTATACCCATTTTTAGAATGGGAAATCAAGTCTTGGGATGGCTATACAACTATTTCCACACTGTCTGTTTAGAAAATGGTGGAATTAACGGGGCGCCTGGGTGGCGCAGTCAGTTAAGCGTCGGACTTCAGCCAGGTCACGATCTCGCGGTCCGTGAGTTCGAGCCCCGCGTCAGGCTCTGGGCTGATGGCTCAGAGCCTGGAGCCTGTTTCTGATTCTGTGTCTCCCTCTCTCTCTGCCCCTCCCCCGTTCATGCTCTGTCTCTCTCTGTCCCAAAAAAATAAATAAACGTTGAAAAAAAAAATTAAATAAAAAAAAAAAAGAAAATGGTGGAATTAAAATTTGAACCCAAGTCTGTCCATCTCACAAGTCCATGCTTTTTGTACTTTACCAAACTCCTTCGTGCATACAAACAAAACCCATAAACGTAAATTATTACTCTATATTGATAAACAGTATAGATCTTCATGCAAACCAATTACCTAAAAATGCATTACTGAATATTGTTATATAACTAGCAACTATGGTCTGAGGCACTCAATAAAATGATAAATTTATTAAAGGCTTCAGTCCCGCTGAGTCTGTCTCTGTCACCTTATATAAATAACACAGTCTGCAATAAAATCTGTAACAGCTTGAAGGTAAAGAGTCTGCATTGACAGATGCCAGGGTTACCACAGGAGCTAAATCTAGGCACATATTTCCATAAGGTAGAGATATCTCTACCCTCTGTCCTCTAAGACAGAAACTAACTTGACTCTTCACCCACCCTTATGTTCTGGAAGAATATATGATTGTAGATAACTTACTTAAATAACATAGTTTTCCCTCCAAGGTAACTTCCAACTGAAAAGAACCTGTGTTGGCATTTTATAGACTCAATTCTAGCTTAGTTGTTCTCCTCAGTACTGAATACAGATGCATCAATTTTACTTGTTTGCTTTCATAAGCAAACTCTCCTATAAACACCATACTGGTGATAAGATAGTCCTGGAACTATTTTAGCCGTCCTCTGATGCAGGTAGCCAAAGACCCAGATGAGGCACAGGTTCTAGAGAAAGGATCCTGCAGAAACATACAATGCTGGATTTGAAGGAGGCAGATAATATTTTCTTCAATAATTTTATATTTCATATGAGAAAACCAAGGCTTAGAGAGGTTAATTGACTTGCCCAAGATTATTGACATTTATGTGGTATAGTTAGTCTGAGGATTCCTTCTACTACATCAAGTGGCCTGAGAGAACTCAGGAAAAGATAGAGCCTAAATTGCAGAAACCAAAAAGGAAAAATTGGCCAGAGCCAGTTGAGTGAATATAGCTAATCTGATTGACATCTGATTCCACAGGAAGCAAAAATGATTTCCATTAATACTCCAAAGGAGTTTAATAGTTCACATGAGATTTTTACTTTTCAATTTACTTTAATCTATACACAGTCTGCTTTTCATTTTCACTCTCCTTTTGTTTATTTAATAAACTGGACAGTTTTTCTGATTCACAGTTTGCACCCACATTTCTCAAGGATGTGCATTGGTTTCCCTTCTCACAGAGAAAATCAATCTCCTAAGGACTAAAACTGTATCTCTTCTCCCAATAAAAAATCCCAATTGATGCTCTTAAAAGTATGGCATATCAATCTAATGCTAAGAATACAATGTATGCTGAATCTATTTAAAATTTTTTAAATAAGTAAAGGAAGAAAATTAAATCAACAGCACATATTTTACAAAAATGATATGGTATTGAAATAGACTAAATCAAGAATTTGTATATTATTTATTCTCCAGATTCATCTTCCATTTCTTTCCTAAATAAATATTCTGCACAATTGCAAATCATTTTCAATTTAAATGGATATATTCATCTTAACAATTTAGAGATCTCCACTTCAACATATATGTTGATCCTGCATGCTCCATTCCAGTTGTTCCACATTCTTCCAAAATCCATTCCATTTATCCCATTTCTACCTCAACATTTATGTTCATTCCCAAACCTTATCTGAACCTGAAAGACCAATCTTTTCAATTAGCCACAACCGCTCCAAATGTTAGTGAGCATAAGAAAAAAGACTTCTTTTCTACAGCCTTTCTCAAAGTCTCAAACCTGTGAAACTTCTCAAACCTTTCCGTAGAAACCTGTGTCCTTCAACATCAGTAGCACTTATCTTTTCTATAATTTAACTGACACTTAGGTAATTGTACCTGAATTCAATAGATGCAGGGAACATAGCCCATAGGTTATACCTCAGCCTTTGACATCATTGACAGCATCTTGGAAAGCATCAATATGGTTATTGCCTTTGGGGTTAACAGTGATATGAGACATCAACAAAGTAAAATGGAGTCAGAAAAGAAAAAGATAATAAATATCTATTATATTTATATTTATTTGGTAAATAAGGAAACTGTTTGTTAAGAGGGATAGAAGGTGTCCCTAGGCCAGAAATCTGATTATCATCCTAGACTCCTCCAACATTAATATCACTATCTGGTTAATCAATATTGCTTAATATTTCTCAAATCTAAATCCAGAACTCTTGCCCCACTGGTAACTATGTTACTCACTTAATCGCTCAAAAAATATTTATCAAGCATCTACTGTGTGCCAGGCACCATTCTAGGTGCTAGAGATACACAGTGAATAATTAAGAAGAATCACTGTCATATTGGAACTTATGTGTAATAAAAGGACATAAATAAAAAGTAATAGCAAATTAGAAAATATATTAGAGCGTAATAATTTCTAAGGTGCAAAATAAATCAAATGAGGATAGAATAGTGCCCAAGGACTTCCATTTTAACTGGGATCATTGGTAAGACCTCACTGAGAAAGTACTATTTCAGCAAATCGATGAGGAGGGTGAGAGCAAGTCAAGCAGATACCTGATAGAAAATGATCTTACTCCAGGCAAAAGGAACAGGAAGTACAAATGGTCTTAACTGGGGACAAGTCTGTCATATTTGAGAAACAGCAAGGAAACCAGTGCAGCCAAAGAGAGGTGTTGTGTGTAAGGGATGAAGTTAGAGAGGAAACGGGTGAACAGGTGGATCCAACGAGACCTTGTCTTTCACTCTGAATAAAATAAAGATCCACTGGAAGATTTTGAGCTGAGGAATGATATGATGTGACTGGTATTATTCTCTAAGGAGAACAGACTGTAAAAACGTTCTACATACTGTTGTGATAGATTCAATAATTCAGACAGTCCTCCTGCTGATGACTGGAAAAGCAGGATTAAAAAAAAAAAAAAATCAGGAAGCACTCTTCCCTCAGGGGCTTACATCTACCTAGAAAGAGACTTCTGAGAGGCTGAGAAACTTAGCACCAGAGGACAAAATCTAGAATTTAGCTTCAGTGGAGGAATGAGAGCTGCTAAACACACAACCTGTAGGTTGGGAAGAGGAAAAAGTAAGAATGTATATTAGACTTTCATATGTAAAATATCTATGCTGCAATCTATAGAAGAACCACAAAAGAATAGTAAAAAGATGTGAAACTACCAACCTGATTGAAGGAGAAAAATGCAATAATAAAAACATAGTTTATTCAAAAAGCCAATAAAAGAGAGATAAAGAAACTAAACATGATGGATAAAAAGCAAATGGAAATATGATAAGTCTAAGCCCAAACGTGTTAGTAATTAATATGATGGTAATTATATGTAATGTGGATTAAATATAAATTAATTAAGTTCTCCAATTTAAGAACAGAGACTGTCAGACAATTTTTTTAAATGCAACCTTATGTTGTGCAAGAGCAATACTTCTTAAACATAACAATATAGAGGTTGAAGTAAAAAGAGAAATATGTATATCATATTTGCTGGTTGTTTATCATCTCTTAATTATTAAAAAAAAAACAAAACCCTTTCTACATTTTGCTGTGTGATCCCAGGCCTGGAATCCTGCAAACCACATTTGTGACAGAAATGCCAGGTGGGTTTCTGGTTGTTTTTCCAGGAAGTATCACTAGGGAGAATTTGGAAGGCCAAAAGAAGGGAAAAGGGGCCTACTTCCCTTATTCCTATTTCTATTAACAGTGATCAATGTTAGATGGTTCCAGAAGCGGCAGGCCAAAGCCATCTGCTTCCACTGATTCTCCCAGAAACAGCCTCATCATGGTCTCTCAGTGGTACAAGTAGGATATGGGTAGAGCTAGCTCTGAGTGACAGCTCCATTGGACCACTCCTCCCTGCCTGGAAGGTCACTTTTTTTCCCAAGGTGTTTGTTTGTTTGTTTGTTTGTTTGTTTGTTTGTTTTCCCTCAAGACCTTAGTACTAACTCTACAGGGACTTTCTTTTCACTTCAACTTTTTAAAAAAATTTTTAATGTTTTTTTTTTTAATTTATTTTTGAGGGAAAGAGAGACAGAGTGTAAGCAGGAGAGGGGCAGAGAGAGAAGGTGACAGAATCTGAAGCAGGCTTCAGGCTCTGAGCTGTCAGCACAGAACGTGATGCAGGGCTTGAACCTGTGAACCACGAGATCATGACCTGAGCTGAAGTCAGATGCTTAACCCACCGAGTCACCCAGGAGCCCCTCACTTCACCTTTTTGTTTGTTTGTTTCCCCAGGCTAGGAAAGTAGCTGCTCCCTATAGTTATTATCTCTGGGTGAACTCAATATTCCTGTTTTGCACTTTAACCCTTCAAATCTATATAACGAATTGCCTTAATAAATCTCTTGTTGAGTTTTTGAATTTTTTTCTTCCACTCTGAAAAACTGGTACACCATAAAAACCCTAATCAAAGCAAAGTTGGTATGGCTGTATTAATTACAGATGAGGTATGCTGAAGTGAAAAAGCCATACTAGAAACAGGCATATTTTATAATGGTAATGCACTGGTAAAATCTTATAATTCTAAGTCTATGTAGCTAATAACGTGTCTTCAAAATTTATAAAGTCAAACAGAACTAAGGAAAGAACTAGATAAATTCATAATTACAGCAGTATTTGTAACAAACCTCTCTCAGAAACTGATAGCATAATCTGACGAAAAAAATTAAAGATTAAGATTAATTGAGCAACACAAAATCAGAGTGGTGGGGAGGAGGGAAGGACGGTGGAAGAAGGGAGTTAGAATCCTTTAAAATATTTAGGTAGGAGATGGTCAAGGAAAGGATTAGAGTTATAGCTAAATGGAGATGCACAGAAGTGGCTGGAGTCTGGGTATATTTTGAAGGCTGAGCCAACAAGATTTCCCGGGATTGGCTGTAGGCTATGAGAGGAAGAAAGGGTTAAAGATGAAAACAAAAACAAAAACAAAAGAAAGGGTCAGAGATGATACCTACACAAATGAAAGAAGGGAATTTCTAAGGAGAAGACTTCATAATAGTCAATTGGATAGGATGGGGAGTTCAGTTTGCTCATTTAAGTTTAAAATGCCTTTTATTTCTATATCTGTGACTTTTCCATTTCTAAATCATTTATTCACTTCACTGAAAAGTGGAGTGGCACTGCTTTCAGGAACTCCTTACAATAGCCTAGGGCTTTCCTGGGTCTGGCTCCTGCTTACCATTCTAGTCTCCTCTCTCACATCCCCTCCCTTTTTCTTTATGTTCCTGTTGACCTAATGCTGAACTAATTGCAGCTTCTTAGAGCCTTTCTTTCTTCTAGTCCTCTAGTAATTCTTTATACTCGAAATATCTTCCCTTTTCTTTTGCCTGAATATGTGGACTTATCTTGCAGCCAATAATCATACCCAAGGAATCCTTTACTGAAGACCAAATCTGGCTTGTATGCTGCCTTTTTTTAATGTTTATTATTTTTGAGAGAGAGAGAGAGAGAGAGAGAGAGAGAGAGAGAGAACACAACCAGAGGGGGAGAGAGAGAGAGGGAACAGAGAATCTGAAGCTGGCTCCATGCCGACAGCAGAGAGCCAAATGTGGGGCTCAACCTCACAACCTTCAAGATGATCACCTGAGGCAAAGTTGGACACTAAACCAACTGGGCAACCCAGATGTCCTGCATGCTGCCTTTTATAAACTAATATCATCCCTGTGTTTGCCACTGTTGTTCCACTTATCATATTTTTTATTGCAATTATTTATTTTTTGCATTTCTCCCACTACCCCAAAAATGCCTCCAGGGAAAGTAGCAAAACCTGTATGTACACTTGATACAAATGTGTGTCTGATAGATTGCTTAGTGCTAATAAAATCCTATTAAATAAATTATCTTAATATTAAGGTATAAAAACAATAACTGTGAGGACACCTGGTTCCCCAAAGATTGAAAAACATTGCTTTAAAAATCTCTTTGTGGGGGCGCCTGGGTGGCGCAGTCGGTTAAGCGTCCGACTTCAGCCAGGTCACGATCTCGCGGTCCGTGAGTTTGAGCCCCGCGTCGGGCTCTGGGCTGACCGCTCAGAGCCTGGAGCCTGTTTCCAATTCTGTGTCTCCCTCTCTCTCTGCCCCTCCCCCGTTCATGCTCTGTCTCTGTCCCAAAAAAATAAATAAACGTTGAAAAAAAAATTTTTTTTTAAATCTCTTTGTGTATTTCCTGGAAACTTAGCTTTTAAGGTATAAAGCTATCATATAACAATTGGAAAAACAATTAAGAGGAAAACAATCCTCAAGATTTTTCAGTATGATCACACTGAAAGGCTAGTATATGCACATTAGCTCTGGACTGAATAGATCTTGTACTAACAGTACCACTCCATATGTGGATCCCTAGTAATTTCTACTAAAAACATGCAATAAAACATTCCTCACTTCCTTTGGTTGTAGCAATGTGCAATTTTTTTTATTCGCAAGGATATGAAAATAAATAAGCTAATGATGAGTTGTTCTAACAACTCATAATAACTAATAACATAATAACTAATAACAACAACTAATACCGTTGTCAGGAGTTTTTCTGCTACAGAGAAATAAAGGATCTCCTTGTCCATTGGAGTTCAAAAAATAAAGCTTACTCTCTGGACACAGTTGGTTTTCAATGTTCCTGTGGTATAGCACTTCAATGAGCATGCCACATTGTCATTTCAAGTCACAGCTGTCTTGTCTTTCTGGCTACTGCTTCAAATCTTCCCACCTAACCATAAACCCACTTCATCTTACCTAGGATTAGCTTTGCCAGACAGATCTCATCTAGCTGGCCAGTATTTCTCCAACTCAGAGCCAGAGTTACCTACTTGCTTAGATGTGAAAAAAGATAAATTTCAAAACAAGCAAACAAACAGGCAGCAGTAGACCCTGAAGGAAGGGGGCCTATGCATCTGAGTCCTAAGTTTGGAAGAAATCATGAAATTTAACTTTTTTTTTTTTCAGAAATTAAGATGACTTTCGAAACCGGTACATTAATTTTTCTATCAAATTCCTAACTCTAGTAATGTACACGAATGGGGAAAAAGTAATAAGTTTTCTCCAGAAATTAGACATAAGCCTCCTGTCCTTGAACACATATCTAGCTATGCTTCATAACTATTTTGCACTTTTAACATATATAATTTTAAAAGCAAATGAATGGCCTGTATCAGGATAATTACTATATGCTTTTTGTTACGTTCGCCACTTCAGGCAAGAGTTCTACATCTGGCAGAGATGTTTGCTCCTTGTTTGCTTTATATCAGGCATCTCCAAAATCCAACACTCTTTTGATGTTGGTGTTTAGTTTTGTGTTAGAAAGCTCAATGGGAGGGAGAGAAAGAGGCAAGATGAGCTCTAATTGAAGAAATCCATCCCGCAAGAATCTATAACAAGAAGAAAAACAGGTGTGTTGCTAAGCAAAGTATTTTTTTTCCTGCCCTATCCATGCCCTTTTCAAACATCTCATTTATGAGTCCAAAGCAGCTGTCACTGCACTATTTGGTAAGCCAGAGCTCACCTATTTATTCTCGTGCTGCTCCTTAGAGGTCTCTAAGTGGTAGATTTTTTTTTTCTCCTTAACATACAAGAAGCATATTACTGATATATAACGCATGTTAATTGGCAAGTAAAGATATTAAATTTTATACACAAATTATTTCAGCAATACACACTTATTCAAAGAATAGATGTTTAGTAAACTATATAAGATCACTGAAAGAAGGGGAGGATACAGGCTTTAACCATAAAGATAGTACAAAGGCAAGAAGGATGGGAGTCGAAATTTATTAATGTCTGCCCTAATGAACCTTGAAAGGAAACTGGAGGAGGAGACACGGGGAAGTAAGGATCGAGAAATAGAGGCTGGCACTCAGCATCCCTCTATGTGGACCAAGAATTCTCTGTGCTCACATAAGCGTGGATCACATTTCCCCTTAATTTGTTTTCTAATCTTACCCTTCAAGATATTTTTAACAATTGCCTACAATAAATTATTTGGCCACTATCAATTTTCTGCATCAAGGCAATCACATATTATAAAATGAATGGTAGAAATAAAATTTTAAATTACATCTAGATGTTTTGGATATGCTGTATTTATCAACATTCATATTCCATTAGGAACAGTGGTACAAACATATTAAAAGGATTCTAAATCCCAAAGTTCCTGTCAGTTCTAGTTTTTAGTCAAAGGCAATACTTATTAGAATTACCAAATATATATATATATATATATATATATATATATATATATATATATTTACCAATCATTTTAAACCTATAAAAAAAAAGATCTCGGTCACTGAACCCAAAATTGACTTGCTTGTGTTCTGAATTAAACATTTCAGCCAAGTTATACAAGGCCTGTTAAAGCAATACTCGATCAGAACTGTCATTTTATTATGCCAAATACACCAAAGATCTATAGGTCAGTCAAGGGACTGTTTGCCTTATATTTTCTGAAGAGGTGAAACCTCTTAACTGAATCCTACACTTAATCATCCCGAAATCCCAAGCTGTATCTGCTGATCCCTATTTCGATTTAAAATAAAATTCATCTTCTGGTGTTCTCTGTGAGTTTGCTTCAGGCTTGACTTAGAGATTTATGAATAGCATTCACTGTTTGTTTGCCGACCACTTCAGTGTTTCTAATCCCTGTGGGTGCTTTCCACAAGGCTGCAGGTGTATTGGGAAGTGGGGAGGAGTGTGGATAGTAGAATGATTTCATGCAGCAAAGCACAGCACCCTCGCACTGGAAGCCAAAACAAATGTTGTAAGAACGAGGTAACCTCCCGGATTCAAGCAGCACATCTGATGTGAGAATACAATGATGTCTGAAACATGCCATTTCCAATATCCCTGCTGTATCCTACTTCGGAGAAAGTGCCTGTATCTAGAAGTGATGAAATTTGAGGGTGAGTCCTTTTATTTATGGATTTATCTCAGCCAACATTCAATCTGACTTTTGCTAAAAGTGAATTGTTTCCTCGGTTGGAACTTAGTGTCCAGAAATAGAGAATGATGGCAGTGTTCCCCTCCCAAAGTTTTTGAATATTTATTACATTAAGAGAAGTGGGGGAAGCCTGTAGCCTTGGAAGGAAATAGGGCTATGCCAACAGCACAGAAGACTGACTGCCTGAAACACCCGACAGGAATGAGCTACCTCTCAATCCCCTGAAATTTAATGCTCTCTGAGATTTTCAATAATGGTGATAATGCCTTCCTTCTCTAAAACTTCTCCTGCCTTGGATTCTGGGACTGAATCTTCCCTGGTACTTGTCTGCCATTTTAGTCATGGTTCTCTCACAGGCTCCAACTGTTCACCCCCTAGGTAAATGTTCCCCAAAGTATTGTCCATTTACAAAGGAATCCCTAAGTATCAGTCAGAATCCTTGGAAAGAGTATGGGAAGCTATATTTTCCCTTGCTCCCTAAGTGGGGTTTTTATATACAGGAAAGAATCTCTTCAGAGTTCTTGCCCTTCCATGTCTCCTCTCTCTCCACTCACTTCTCAGACAATTACATGCATGATGTCTTCTTCCAACTGCCACTTACATATTTATGGATCATAAATTTCTTTCTCCAATCTGTAATATTCTCCTGCTCTCTGGGTCCACTTTATCAAAATTTTGCTATATATCTCCACTTACATGTCCCATAGAAATTATAATTTCTCAACACACACACACACAATCTGTTCATATTTCACAATTCTTATCACGGATGCTGGCAGTGATATCTACCCATTTTTCCCATTCATACCCAGGAGTAAATCTAGACACTTCTTCACTACATTTAATTATGTATCAAGTTCAAGTTAATTCTCTTGTAACCATCTGTACATGGTTCTGTATTCAACTTCAGAACTTCATGGATTCATTTGGATTTGTAAAGTATCTTTGTAACTAGTCCCCCCCCCCCCACCCTTCAATAAGAGACATCACAATATAGTATCAAAAGAAGTTGTCACTTCCTCTTTGTAGGACCTTGGGTACATGATTTCATTTTCCTCCTTCTAGGGTAATAACTATTAAAACAGTCACACAGGTACAACACCTGTCACAAGACCTAGAAGGAATAAACATGTAATACTTGCTACTTTGACTCCTTCAAAGCAGGGAAGACTTCAGAGTGCCTCCAAACGATTCTTCAAAACTGCAAACCTTACTACACACAATCCATAGATGGTCATGGGATTCATCTCCTTATAAGCTTCCAGTGACTATTCAGAAAAAGCTAAAAATCATGTGTGTGGCATTCAAGGCCCTTTATTTTCTACTCTTCCTGCCATTCTTTACTCAGACTTCCATGGCTTGTCTTGGCACCAATTATTTCTTGAATGTCATCACTAATTTAGGAATTAGTTTAATCAAGCAAACTAAATTTACTTGTGCATGGTAAAAATTATCTCTGCTGCCCCCTGCCAGCCGCCAAAGAGAAGAGCTAGTGCTGGCTCAAATCCGAAGGGATACATCTTTGTAATTAATCCCAAGTAATGATCTGCTTTGTATAAAAATATATTTGAACACCCAGAGCTGGTGTTACACATAATTTTCAAAGTGGCACGAGCTGAATAGCAGGGTGAATTTACAGCCAGGCTTTCAATGCCACTTAGTGTCCTTCTAGTGACGAAATACCGTCACCCGTGCCTCAGCCTTCCTCAGAGTTCTGTCTATTCATTTCACTCAGATCAGGACTTAGGAAAAAAAATCCAGTTTTCTTTACAGTGCACCCCCAGTGCCTATTCACTTAAAGGCTAGCCCTCGGATAGGCAAGAGTGTTCATTTTGAAAGGTTCTGTCTTTGGAGTTTGTTTCCAGAGGAGCTCTTGAAAGCCTTTTGTAGCTAAAGAGACTACTGTTCAAAGAGAAGTATCAAAAGCCAGGCAAGCCCGCAGACTTCTCATTCCCAAGGCTATCGGGGGATTATAACCTACAGGACAAATTTGTTGACCCTCGTACAACAAATTATATATAACCTTTATCATTCTAAGGTCCAAAAAGGTAGGCTAATATACAAAACAAGCAGAGCCAATTTTTTTGCCTATAACATTTTAGTTTGTCTTTTTAAAATACCCCTGCTCATTTATTTGAATTTATGGTGGCACCAGATGGGACTAAATATATACTTCACATACAAACAGCATGGAATTTATTGTATTAAAAAGAATTCTAGATTTTCCCTGGGAGAGATTCTGACCACACAAAAGTGTATTTTTTATTCTGGTGTTGTGAACATAAATGTAGAAGCGATCCATAATCTATTGATAATAAATGGATGCAATAATCCATCTTTCACAGTCAAATATAAAGGTCACATGTTTTCTTCCTATGATATCAGTATAGCAAAACCCTTAGTTTCATTGCTCATGCCGCAATGTAGTATTTCTAGATACTAACCTCTGCAATTTACATTCCTCATCCTCCCACATTCACCCCCATTCTCCCATTAAATCTACTAGGCTACTTCCTGCTTATTTCCTCAAAGGAAGAATATGAGGAGCAGAAATCAGGGAAAGGGGAAATAGTAATATTCTTCTATGTTGTGTGTTTGAAATAACAAATTCCTTAGAGGAATAAGAAAGCAAAGGCAATGTATTTTTTTAGGGGGGCATATATATATTTTTTAAAGATTTTGTAGGCAAGAAGTGGAGAGAGACAGGAAGGGAAAGAGAGACAGAGGAGGGATGAATGACAATAAGATAAACATGGGTCACAGTTTCTGAAAACTGCTTCTCCAGGAAGACAGCCTTCCTGGAAATTAGCATATGAGACCCAAGAACAAAGAAAGCCAGTGTGTGTTCCCTGGGAAGAATCCTCACAAGGACACAAGGACGCATGGTTGGGCAATCTGGGTATCTGGGTAATGGGTATCTGGGTAGACAGAGTCTATGTCACTAACAAGGCATGAAAATAGTAGAATGATTCTTGTGTCACCAAGTAGGGCCCAGAAGAAGGAAAGTTGCCCAAGGGATAGACAGGCCCAAGGGACAGACAGACACGTCCAAGGGACAAGTCAGCATGATCTTCAGAAATCAAAGATCAAGGGGCACCTGGGTGGCTCAATCGGTTAAGCATCCAACTTTGGCTCAGATCATGATCTCATAGCTAATGAGTTCAAGCCCCGTGCTGACAGCCCAGAGCTTGGAGCCTTCTTAGGATTCTGTGTCTCCCCCTCTCTCTGCCCCTTTTCTGTTCTCACTCTGTCTCTCTCTCTAAAATAAATAAACATTTAAAAATTTTTAAAAAATAAATAAAAGGAATCAAAGATCAAGGTTCAAATGGGACAGCTGACATCTCACTAGATTTTTGTATTGGCAGGCAACACCCACTTTTCACCCACCCAATCTCAAGGACTTCTGTTAAGTAGCTATCATTTAGTTCCCAGAATTTAGATACCCGTCCTGGGTGGAAGACTCTGAAATTGGCCAAGACTAAGTTTTTCCCACTGCAGGGAAGTGACTATTTAAAATAAAAATCAGGCTAAATTGGGGGGGGGGGGAAATGTGGACCTATTTTTTATAAATATGAATTTTCAACCCTTACGATTCATTATCAATTGTCCATTCATTTAAATCTATTTAATACTCTCATTCTTCATCAGAACTCATCATCATTAGGGTCCCTGTGTACATTATTTGTCATTATGGCCCAAATACTTGTTGATCATATACGTTGTGTCAGACATTGAGGTTATGTTGAATTTGAATACATGACAGGCAAATTTTATGCAATTAAATGTGTTTCTAATTTTTTAGGAGATTTAGGGAGAGAGTAAGATAGCTAACAACATTCTTGCAGAAATCTCTCAGTCTGCAATATTTTCTACTGAGTATCAGAAGAAAGAACATATAGCCAGCTTGAATTGTCTCAGAAGGCTGAAATGATGAATATATGAAGCAAATATAATCAGCATTGCCACAGCTCATAAAACTGTGAGAAAGGATTCATGGGACCCGACTAATTGATCCAATTTTCACATACATATATTTTTTGAGTTTTTAAAAATGCTAGAAGTGTATCAAAGTTTGAACCACTTATTAAGCAACCAAAAATAAAATACTTAAGTTCAACCTCAGAACTGATAATTAGAATAATACTCTAACTTAGATCCCACTGCTGCTCTCTATCTCAATATTCTTAGATACTTCAAGATGTTCAACGTGTTAAGAATGAACAAAAAGCTTAGGTAGGCTGGCACAGTTTTCAAGGAAGACTCACAAAGGCTGCCTTCTCTTTTTAGCTTCAGACTCTTTTCTTCCACAAGGGGGAAAAAAGATCTATTTGACACATTTCTCAAGGATTCTTTTATTCTGTCACTTTTCAAGCAGAGAGTAAAAAACACCTTTCCTCTTCCCCTACTAATATATTTTGTGATTTTCCCATCAGCCCAGCAACTCTGAAAATCTGCTGAAAGTTGCGTTAGTGCACCCACCTAGGAAAGTACATTTTTCTCCTAAAAGGGAAAAAAGTTCATTCTACTGTTAAAACATATACCTTATACACACACACACACACACACACACACACACACACACACACACACACACCTTTGATAAAGAACTTACAAGAACAAGTATTTTAACATGTATGGATATAAAGAAGAACAATTCAAGAGCTCTTGGGATGTGAAAACACAAAAGGAAAGACTGTATACCAAATTATATGTTTCAATAGATATTTTTACAATTATCAAAAAGCATGAAAATCAAAATTTTTAAGCGAGATCATCATATTCACCAAATGATATATCCAAACTGTGAAGATATTTAAGGCTCAGAGTTAGAAGCAGTTTAGTTAACATCATAGGAAAATGGCTTAAAAAGTATACTAGCATAAAGAACAAAATGTGATGCTCTGGTGAAATATTAACAGGAACATATTAATAGTCTTATAACATATGGGTTTCTTTCTGGTACAAAGCAATTAGCAAAGAGTGGGGAAGGAGAGTGTAAAGCAGAAGTAATAAAAACTCAGAAGTTTGCTGCAAAGGAGAAAATATTTTTAAACTCATTGCTAAAAGCACACTGTGAATTTTAAAAGAATCTGAAAGATCAAACCACCCTATATGTAGATCTTTAAAGCCCATGTCTTAGAGGAACACTAGATTCCTTGAGCTATCTCAAAAGCCCTACCCTTTCATTGTTGTTTTATTTTACATAAATTTAGAATAGATATTCCAATAATGAACAAAATGTGAGGAAGCGTAAATAAGAGATTTTATAAAATATGGAATATTTTTTAAAACATTAAAATAATTTCCAATGGCTCAGCTTTCTTTACCTTTTTGTTCCTCTCCAATACACATAGTCTTTTTGCAATATACAGTTCTGAAAATATTATTTTCACTCACACAGCCTACTGATGTTACAAAATAAAAAAAAAATAATAAATAAAAAAAAAACCTTTAATCCACTCTAACCTTTTAAGTAAATTATTCACAGGTTTCAATATGTTCAATTATTATCTGCCACGCTGCTCAGTTGCAATGCAAGATGAAAGCATTACTCAGAGTCCAAATGGTTTAGTACAATGAGAGGCCTGGGCACCGCACCGAGAAGCTGGGTAGCTCTCTCATATTTATTGGGGAGTGAACAATAGTAGGTGGAAATGAAAGCAGAAAAAGAAGTTAATAAATCACGTGAGGCATACCATGACTCTGATCACGTGACCGCTTTCGCATCGACATGAGCCAACTCGGGAAGAACGCACAGGGCAAAGTAAGGGTTGAGGGTGGGCTCAGCATTCCTTAGTAACCTAAGCATTTCATCTTGGGAGGAAAAACATTTCTTCCGTGTTCAGCTACGCTGTGTTCAGCGTGTCTTGTTTTTTCCTTGGCTGAGCAGCTACTGTGTTCAGTGGTGTGCGGTGTTCAGCACGGCCGGCTCTTGCCCTATTTTCTCTCCTGTCCTCCGTGTTCCCCCAATTATCCTTACACATTGTGTTTCAATTGCATGACTAATTATAACTGAGCAGCGATGAGAACATAGTTAGCCAAGAAGTCAAGTAGTTCTGGTGACAATTATAATCCATTCCATCAAAATAAGAAATATCATTGATCCTCCTTCCTCAGAAGCTATACAAATTGAACACTAAAAAATTAACAAATCAACATCTACCACTTTTACTCCACAAGTGATTATTTACTCATAATCTACCAAGGTCTCCTGGTTGAGACTTATGATAAGAAAAATATAACCCCTTCAAACCTTCCCAAATTTCATAGCACAAGTAATTTTGAAGTCTTATTAATCAAACCACAAGAAAAGAAAAACTCAAAACAAAAACAAAGATAACTAAATAATCTTACTATATCATTAATAAAAATACATATGTAGTTATTTCCAAATACCTATTGGCATATTAAAACGATTGTCAAAAGTTTTTTTACAGCTTCATTTTGAGATTTTTTTTTCATGCAGCTTACCATTCAAGTCACCTTGGTTAGTTATATATAATATATAAAATTGCATTCTTTTCACTGGATTGAAAAAATCTGCAAAGAATCCAGTTGACTTGAAACTCTGTTAATTTTTCTCAGCTTGACAAGTAAACATAAAATTCTTCTCTTGGTGCGTTTTGAATTTTTTGATAGAAAATAAAACATAAAAACAATTACATGTTGCTCTAGGCAATTCTGAATCAGTTCAGTTGTTTTATCCAGACCTGAAAATCTCCAGAACCCAAGATGAGTAGTCTATATCTAGATGACAAAGTTAAATACAAATGTTTAAAAAGAGGCAGTCTATTGAGAGATGATAACAAGCTACTGATATTGATCTATGCCTTAGATCTTAATAGTTACAAACTAATTGCTGTAGTACTTCATCATGACGTACAGGTGTTCTGAGAAACCTTTTTCAAGTAGAAATTCTAAAATTTAATTCCTCATAATATATTACAACAAACATCTCAAGACAAGTTCTCCATTCAATTTACATTTTATTTCATAAGTAATGGAACTTCCATTGATCACATAAAAGCAAATCTAGCTAGGTGAATGAGCAATAATATTGTACGACTGGAGCTACAACAGCTACAATTCACCCAATTTCCCAAACCAGATAAGAATTTTCTCATATTTATAGCTATCCCTGAGCCTGTGTATCCCTAATCCTCACATATAAACTATCCATAAGTCCTATTGATTCCACCATCCTAATGACACTCCAATCCATCCATGTTTCTCTATTTCCACTGCCATTGCTTTATTTTAGTCCCACATTACCTTTTGCTTAGAATACTGCAATTGTGTGGTCTCCATGCCTCCAATTTCCACTCTTCGTGATATTGGTCAGTGATATTGGTCACTCTTCTGATTTTAGTCAGAGTGGGTTTTGTCTGACCCCTGGTCTCTCCTTCAGTTTTTCTCCACTGCCTACAGTATCCACACCCCCAGAATAGAATACAAAGCATCTATGGTCTGACTGGTCTTCTTAGCTTTATTCTCCCCAAAGCCCTCTCATCTAATATTCCATATTTTAAAAACTACTACCAGCTACGTGAATGTACCAAAATACTTCATGCGTCCAAGTTTATGTTGCATTTTTTGCCTATAGAATTCTTCCCTCTCTGCTCCATTTTATTCACAGCCATCTACCTGGGAATAAATTTACTCACAACTGCTCAGGTAATCCAGAGTAGAAGTGATCATCCATTCCTCGTAATGCTCACTGTGTCCTGCACATACAGCCCCCACTGCTCCAAGAATTCTGTACTGCATACTAACATGCTTTACTCCATCAATTCTTTGAGGATGGAGACTATGTCATACTCATCTTTGTACTTTACGCATTTAGTACAGTGCCTGTATCACAGCACTGACTTCATGTTTATTGAATGAGCCACTGAATCTGTAACACAAAAGTTTATTCTGTCTTTCTGAGGTGAGATCTTTGTCAGATTACATCCTGAAACATCTCGCAGAACTACAGATTAGCTTAATGAAGAGTGATACTGGCAGTCCGTGAGCTGCCTTTTTTTTTTTTTTTTTTTTTTTTTTGAGCAGATATCACTACCAAGCTAAACCACATAGCAGAGTCACAAAGTGAATGATGTTTAACAAGGTTTTCCCACTTGTCTTTTGGAGGCCTGTGCACAAATAGTCCAAAGAAAAGTACTTCTTATTTTTCTGGTGTCATTGACGACTTCAATTCTATGCTACTTGAATTAAAATATCCTCTGCCTCATGCTACCTACTTCCGAGTAATTAAGCATAATGGTATTTTCCTGAAGGCTTAAAATAAGGCAAAGAGTACTATGCATTCTAGAAAGGGATCAGGAAATCTGTGTTCCACTATTAGCTTTTTCTCATGTAAATGTTGCTATTTTGTCATCTGGCAACCTATAAAGTACTATGGAGAAAAAACTGACAGGATACCTTTAAGAGCTTTAGAAAACATTTAAAAAATATTATTGAAGGTCACCAAAAAAAGGTTGTTTACATGGAAAAATATATTCTCACATGTGAAACTTCATAAAAATATCATCATCCCTAATTTACCTATAAATGTCTTGCATTGCCAAGCTCTCATAGAACTTTTTGTGGAATCTGAAAAGTTGCTCCTAAAATTCATATCAAATTGATTAAGAGTCAAGAACATCTAAGACAACTGAATTGAGAAGTTTTGATAAATTTGCCTCACCAGATATCAAGACTAAATATAAAGCCATTTGTAATTATGACATTTGGTGGTGATGCTAAGGTGATTAACAAAAAGATCAACAGAACAGAATATAGGGCCCAGAAACAGTCCTACGCATATTTGGACACTCAATATACGATAGACATGGCGTTGAAAGTCAGCCAAGGAACGATGGACTATTCAGTTGATGCTATTAGGACAATGGTTATGAGAAAATTAGATGCACACCTCATACCATAAATAAATTAATAATAGGTACTTCAAAATCTTAAAAGCAGAAATTTTAATACACCTAGATGAAAATACACACAAATATATTTATGGCTTCTGATCAGGGAAGATTTTTTTTTCAGGGAAGATTTTCTAAAATGAGAAAAAAAAGGACAAAACAAAGAAAAAGAGTAAGAATTTTATCTACATTAAAAAGACTCCATAAACAATGACTTCTTGAAATGCCTCTAGTAAAAAAATAAATATGAATATGCACAGTGAGGTCAGTATATGTGTACTCACTGAAGTATTGTTTATAACAGTGTAAGTGTTTCCATAGATGCGCTAAAGCCAAGAACAATATAATAGGAGACAAGGCACTGAGCCACTGAAACCTACATGGCTCTGCCATCATTAGACACTCACCACTCATCCCATCAGGCCATTAAAAGAAGAAATGAAGATGCCTGTAGGGAGGGTTTCATTGAAGAGGGAGTTTCCAGGTAGTGAGTAGAAGATACTCTTGGCGCGGTCTTCAAAACAAGAGAACTACTAGCAGAACTTGACATGTGTTCTCTGGAATTTGAAGGACATGCGGACTGGTGTGTGACGTACACATGAGGAGTTTAAGTGGAAGTGGCTGCTTATAGCAACTGCATGAGAGAAAGCTTTGCTGGTAACTGCCTGAAAAATCTGGGGAGGCAGTCCTGAATATGTGTACTTATAGGTATTCTGGAATAAATTGTGTCCCTTCCAAATTCACATGTTGAAGTTCTAACCCGTAGTACTTCAGAATGCTACCAGACTAGAAAATCGGGTCTTTAAAGAAGTGAAATGAGGTCAGTATGAAATATGACTGGTGTCTTTATAATAAGAGGAAATTTAGGCATAAACACAGAGGGAAGATCATGTGAAGACACAGGAAGAAGTTGGCCATCTACAAGCTGAGGAGAGAGGCCCCAGGAGAAACCAACCTGGCCAGTACCCTGTTCTCAGTCTTCCAGCCTCCAGAAGAGTGAGAAACTTCTGTTGCTAAACCACCCAGCTTTTGGCGCTTTGTGATTGCAGCCCCAGCAAACTAATACACTAATCATACAGATGCAGACCCTATGGACGTAAGCTGATTTTGATTTATCTTCCTCATAGAGACCCCTCCCTAGAGGACTATCTAGATGGGAAAGATACCAGGGAGGAGGGGAGGAAGGAAAGTAGGGAGTTATAAGGATCAAGAAAATTAAGTCTGGAGTACGCTAGCTGTGTGGAATTTTCTAACAATCCACAAAAGGATCCTACAAGAAAAGAAGTAAGCTTACCATCTGCCATGCCCAGGGAGTATCAGTGCTAGACTATAACTGTACAAATGGAATGAAACTGTTTCTGCCCTCTTAACTCTCCTTCCTCCCCTAAGTTCCTGACTCTAGGGTAGGGATAGAGGTGAAATTAGCAGAATGAGAAACAAGTGGAAAAAAAGTAGAGACGTCATCCACACCATTCTTTCTCATTACAGGTTGCCCAGCTGAAGTGAACCTAATATGGGAAATGGAAGTGCTTTAAATTTGATGAAGATTAGAGATGGGATAATAGAGTGGGCTGGATTTTCTGTAGCCATCAGAAGAAAGTGATGGGAAACACTAGGAAAACAGTCCACAGGTGAATCCAGTAGTAGGAAAATACACCATACTTGAGAGAGTGAGCTTAATGAAGAATGGTAAGAAAGACTGGAGATACTTCCTACTGAAACTGAGCAAATATTTAGCTCTAATAAATTAGTTACAACAAGCTAAATACCAGAAGTAATACAAATTACCAATATAAGAGATTTGCTATATAATGATTCAAGCCAACATCCTTTCTAGCTCACAGAACTACTGCATTGACCATTCTACCTCCAAATTCTTCTCGTAAGTCACACAGTTCTTCATTCTTTATTCACTCACTCACTCAATAGTTTTTGAGCATGTCCTATGTGTCAAGCACTGTGTTAGGCTTTGGAAATGCAATGGTGCACACACCACATGCCCTCCTTGACTTCAGAACATTACAGTAAAATGCAATTACTTTTATTACTTCACAAGCCTTGATGCAGCAGATAAAATAAGTCACTTGCTGAAGCCTCTGAGACAGCAGGGAAGGTACACAGGCCACCCTCAAATCCAGGATTGATGAACTCAAATCCTGCTTTCTTTCCTCTATTAAACTTTGATTCTCATTCACTTTGATAAATTATTAAAACTGAATATTAGTAGTGCCTTCCTACACACTAGTATAAAGGCTGAAGAAGAGTCTGTTCTGCGCCATGATCTATTTTTGTGTACGCAGGTATATAAATTCTTACAAAGAATGCTTTCTTCATCTATACAATAGGCTCTTTAGAGTAAATAATTGCTAAGCCTTCCTCAAATTCTATTTTTTAAGTTCTAAAATTTATATTTTACAAGTTTGTAATATCTGACAAATGGATGCAAATATTAACAATAAAAATTTAACTTTGAAGATATTGTTATTAAGGTCACAAATTTCATTAGAACTGAGACAGGGAGACATCACTAAAGTTACTATTTATAACATTATATTATACAAAGAGAATGCAGGGGCGCCTGGGGGGCTCAGTTGGTTAAGCATCCAACTCTTAATTCCGGCTCAGGCCATGATCTCACGGTTTGTGAGTTTGAGCCCCACATGGACCTCTGTGCTGACAGAATAGAGACTTCTTGGGATTCTCTCTCTCTCTCTCTCCCTCTCTCTCTGCCCCTCCCCTGCTCACATTCTCTCTCTCTAAAAATAAATAAACATTAAAATAAAATAAAATGAGAATGCAATTTATATCAGGTTAAAATTTGGAACAAATATAAAGATATTATTTTATTATAGCCCATTAAAAACTGAAATTACATTAACTACATTATTCTAGGGCTGTTAATATTAAGGTGATATTTTGTCATTAGCCAGAATCATTTTGGTGATTATTGCTGCCATTGCAAATATTCTTTTAAAAGTCTACATTTCTGTAATTATTACAGCTATTACTATGATTATGATTATAAGTCCTTTCATGGGATAAATTGAAGATCTTGGCTACCAAAGAAGAAAATTTTCAACTGTTTTTACATCAATTCATTGTTATTCTCTGAAGCTTGTAGAAGGGACACATTAGGTTCTCATTGGAAGGTCTTATACTTAGAATGGATGGTGATACTTTTGCTCCCTTGATAACCTAAACATGTTAAAGAAACAAAACAAAAATCTAATTATCTATGGAGCTTTTCCTTTTTTTTCAACTCACCAGCCCCCTTCCTACCCCACTTTTAATAAAGTCAATGGCACAAGGTAATGGCTATTTAATAAATAACTGTTAGGGCACCTGGGTGGTTCAGTCTGTTAAGCATCCAACTTCAGCTCAGGTCATGATCTCGTGGTTTGTGACTGCGAGCCCTGCGTCAGGCTCTGTGCTGACAGCTGGGAGCCTGGAACTTGCTTCGGATTCTGTCTCTCTGTCTCTCTGTCTCTCTGTCTCTCTGTCTCTCTCTCTCTGTCCCTCCTCTGCTCACACTCTGTCTCTGTCTTTGAAAAATAAATATTAAAAAATAAATAAATAAAAATTTAAAAAGTTAAATAACTGAAGATATTAGTAAACAGGCACACAGAAAGAATATATAATCTAGGGAACAGTAACTAGTTCATCACTTAATTTAGTAACAATGGTTTAGGAACATTCATTCAGCCTTTCTATTTCTCATTCATTTATCAATCCTTAGTTCATTCAACAGTATTTACTCATTATCAAACAGTGTGCTTAGCCATGGAAATATAGAGAAAAATAAAGTTTTTTCTTGGCTTAAGAAGATTATTCTTAAAACAGAAAAATCTAAAAGCATAATGTTGTGATTGCTATAATATATCATTTCTGAAAGTAAATGTTACTATTACCACTTCTGTGAGTGTGAAGACATTTAGGACAAACAAAAGAGGAGATAAATGAGATTGCTCTTAGTAGATGAGGAGAATTTTCTTTTTACAATTTTGTTTTTAATGTTTATTTATTATTTTTGAGAGAGAAACAGTGTGCCAGCGGGCAGGGGCAGACAGAGAGGGAGACAGAATATGAAGCAGGCTCCAGGCTCTGAGATGTCAGCACAAAGCCTGACGCGGGGCTTGAACTCACAAACTGTGTGAGATCATGACCTGAGCCAAAGTCAGACGCTTAACCAACTGAGCCACCCAGGCACCCCGAGGAGAATTTTCTCCATAAGGAAAGCAAAGGAGAAAATTCTGGACAGAGGAAGAGAGGTTGCAAAGACATGGTATTGTCCAATAAAAATGGTTCAAAAATGAAAATTTAAGCTTAACTGAAACTTACTTGGGATCTGGTATATTAGTCTGTTTCAGCTGTCATAGCAACATATCACAGACTGGGTGGATTATGTTACAGAAATTTATTTTTTCACAGCTGTAGACGCTAAAAGTCATAGATCAATGTGCTAGCCAACTCACTTCCTGGTGAGAGCTCTCCTCCCGGCTTGCAATTGGATGCCTTCAAGCTGTGTCCTCATGTGGCTGAGAGAAAGATTTCTCTCTTTTCTTCTTCTTATAAGGTCACCAATCTTATTGGATCAGGGCTCTTATGACCTCACTTAACTACCTCCTAGAAACCCCGTCTCCAAATACAGTCATATAGGGGATTAGGGCTTCAACTTACAAATTTGAGGGAAGAGGGACCCCAATTCAGTCCATGGTACCTGGAATGAGAGAAAAGGAGTAGATACTATAATACTAAGAGAGAGAAAGTGAAAGATTTAGATTCCATTTTTTTTATTCAGCTAGATTTGCCAATTAGTTAGACCTGGAACAGCTTTACAGAAAGAGGTTTACAGGAAGGAAAGTCTCCTCAAAAGTAGACAAATAGGGTGGAGAAGGTAGTTTAAGGAGCTATGAAGAAGGCAAAGTCAGTGAGATTAGATCAAGTGTGCATGGTTTGTATGAAAAAGACATTGAGGATTACCATGTTACAAGTTTGGGAAATGGAAGGATCAATGGTGAAACAGCAAATGGCAGAGAGAAGCAAAATTGAGAGTAAGAAAGGAAGATGCTGAGCACGTTTGAATATGATGACTCTGAGCTTTGGAATTTAACAGATCAGAATATCTAATATACAATTGAAAATGCTACTCTGGAGATTCCAAGAAAAGAGGACCAAAGACAGAACTCAGGGGTATAATTAGAAAGACACAAAGTATAATTGAAAAAGAGGAACTTAAAGAAACACATTTGATGGTCATGAGAGGGAAGGAAAGACCCAGAGAGAGTGGTAGCATGAAATGAAGATCAAGCGAGAGCACAGTTTCAAGAACGCAATTTATCTCAAATCCCCTAGAGATGTCGATGCACAGAGGGAGAACTGGCCATCAAATTCTCCAATTCAGAGACCGTTGCAACTTTTATGGAGAGAAGTTTCAGCAGAACATTAGAGGCAGAATTTCAATACAGGTAAAGTCTGGATGTATCTTACTCACCATGGTATCCCAATTACCACCCATAGTGCCAAACATATGCTCAAAAAGTATTTGTGAAGATAAAGTTCAATTAGAAACTGAGGAATGGTTTAGAAAAGAAAAAGAGAAGTGAATGTCTCAATTCTAAAGTAGGAGTGGGGTGCCTGGGTTGCTCAGTTAAGCATCTCACTCTTGATTTCGGCTCAGGTCATGATCTCACAGTTGGGCTTATGGGTTCAAGCCCCACATTTGAGCTCTGTGCTCACAGTGCAGAATCTGCTTGGAATTCTCTCTCTGCCCCTCCCCTGCTCTCTCTCTCTCTCTCTCTCTCTCTCTCTCTCAAAAAAAATATATATAAACTTTTAAAAAATAAATAAAGTAGGAGTAAATAGGGGAATTCATACTTACAGAATAAAGAGGAATCAAAGAAAAGTTTCCTTTTCTATTTTACAGAGACAGGAACACCTTAATTGCACAGACAGAGGATGAGAAGAAGCCACTGAAAATGAAGAGGCAGAGCCAAGGGCCCAAGCCAACTAACAGGCCTTCATCTGTACCTGTTTTGTCAGGTGAGGACCAAGATGTTCACAGAAAAGTAAACATGATTTGAAATTAACACTCTCTGGCATTCATCATGGCGACAAGAAGAATGGCTCAAGTTTTTAGTCTTAATGTTTTTGTACTAAAACCATATGCAGTGTTAACTGATAGTATCTTAAAATGTAATGCAATTACTATTTCCATTTTTCAAATAAAGAAACTACAGTAAAGAGAAATTAGGCAACTTGTCCAAGGAAATCATAGAAAATAAAGTAGCAAAGCTGAGTCTGAGCCAAAGTTTAAGGCTACAATACCTATGCCAGGGCTGCCTTAAAGTACTAAATCAAGCACTGTGTATTATTCCAGCCTGCATGTCCAACAGGCAGGTGCTGAACATATGGCCCCTATGGTAGGATCCCTGCAGATAATAGAGTTTACCCAGGGGAAACACAAAGTGGGTTTATTTCAATAATAATCATAATTATCGCTACCTCACAGATGTAGTTTTAAAAGAACATTTGTACTTACCTATGCAAATACCTTTGAACAATCTGATAATATACAAAACACATGTCATGTCTTCATGTCTCATAAATATAAATTCTGTTCATAATATCAGCTGAGCATGTGAACTTGGGTTTATTTTAGAACATAAGTTTTCAGGTAGAAATTTTATCCCAATGATAAAAGAATGACAAAATCTGGAAAAGGTCAACATCCCTATGCTTATAACAAATATATTTTTTAATATACAAAATTGGCCAATGAGGCAAATTGAAAGTTTAATTGAAATGCTGGTAACCACAAACCAATCTGTTGTATTTGACAGTGTGTTTTAACTGCTTTGTGGATATTCTCAATGGCTTTCCACAAACCAGATAGAGTTGAAAATGTAAAAGATGGTTTTAAAAAGGGAAGTCATTAGCTCCTAGTCAGCTTTTTTATAACATTTTTTTTATTTATTTATTTTTATTTTATTTTTTTTTTTAATTTTTTTTTTTCAACGTTTATTTATTTTGGGGACAGAGAGAGACAGAGCATGAACGGGGGAGGGGCAGAGAGAGAGGGAGACACAGAATTGGAAACAGGCTCCAGGCTCCGAGCCATCAGCCCAGAGCCTGACGCGGGGCTCGAACTCACGGACCGCGAGATCGTGACCTGGCTGAAGTCGGACGCTTAACCGACTGCGCCACCCAGGCGCCCCTACAACATTTTTTTAAATATAAAACACTATTATACAGACTTCTAGTATCAGGGTGGATGCATATTCCCCATACCTCCCCTTTCCAAGAGGAAAAGATTCCATTAGAGTAACACTCTTAGCCTCATACCCTTTCCATTGGTGACCAAGTGACTTATGATTAATGAGTTTGGAAGGAGTGGCTGAATGAGCTTGGCCCACAGCCTTCTTGTCTCTCTTGAGATCTTACTGCAGAATGTGTATCCTATTCTCCCTTATGCCCATTCAGGGAAAAGAGGTATGCATTACCTGTGAATGGGTACATTTTTCTAATTTAGGAAGTATTAATAAGCCCCATTTGGCTCTCACAATAAGCCACATCCTTCAGTATCATCTTCATGAGTATTTATGTTGACACACTGATCCCTATTTGTCTAATTTCCATCGCTATTTCCCAAATGGTTACAAATTTGGATGGGAGAAAAGTGCTATTTATTAGGTATATAAAAACTCTATCTCCATATTTAAAATTGAAAGAAATAGGATTTGTGGAAAAAGTGATGCTTCAACAGCACACCCAAGGGAATACCAAAGACATTTACAAGGAGTTAATTAATAGGTGTACATATGGTAGCAAAAACACTTGGCAGAAGCCTTGTGTTTGAATACATCACAGAGCAAATCCACTGTAAACAGTGTTGATTTAGCTTTCAGAAAATATTTTAATGGAATTTAGTCTTATGTAAGCTTTTGCATTGATAGCCCAAAAGTGAGGAAGTTCCCGTAACAATTTTCACAGCCAAAGTTATTTAGGTAGAATCAGGTAGGATTTGTAGACCACTTTGAAAAGTCATATCCTTCACACAACCTTTATTGCCCCTCATTCTCTTTCTTAAGACGTAAAAGTCTCCTCAATTAGAATTTAGGCAATACTGTAACCAGCTTATGTCCCAAATGAACAAATTACATGGTTCACCCAGTTCTCTAAATGACAACCAAGACCACTCTAGTTCACTTAAGACAAAGGTGTGCTGCTTGGGGCTTTGTTTCTGACACAGAGTTTGAGTTCTGACTTCCAAATACAAAGATGACAGTTTCAGTACCTTTTTTTGTTTTTTCCAAAGAGATGTAATCCACATATTTCTCATGAAAAACAAATACACCACCTTCTAAGCCTGGTCTCTCCCTCGACTTCAGAAGCTACTTTAATTTGATTCATTTCTTTTCTTTCTAGAATCTTTAATATCTGCATCTTAGCGATGTTTTCTCATGCTCTTTCTCTCTCCCTCTCCCCTCTGTCTCCATGTGCAAGATATCTCCCTGAACAACCTGTCTTTGGCTTTTCTGTCCTTCTAATGAATGCTTATTCTCTTGCTTTCATTATTCCAAATTTATCCCCAATTAGTTGTCTATATCCATAGCCAATTATAATTCTCCTCCAAGTATAATTCTTTTCCACCTTATTTCTCCATAGGCCTTCAATGAGTTTTAGTTCTTCATACAAGGCACGTGTTCAATAACTAGCTGTTAATTACTAGTAATTTTTTGTCCTAATCCATCAAAATGGAATGACCTAATATAATTTAGGCCAATTACATTTTAACATGAATTGAATACTCTTCTCTTTTCATAATTTTAATCCAATTCAATTTTCTTGGGATTTTTTTTTCCTTTGATTTCCTTTGAGTACTTTTTTTTATAATGAAATTCCCTTTTCCTTACCCTCCCTTACTCAATTATTTCAGTTGTAACAGCACACAAATACAAAGGTTGAAAAAGGTCATATAAGATTCTCGTGAGGAGAAAAAGTCAACTATGTGAGCTGATGATATATTAACTAACCTTATTTTGTTAATCATTTTTTAATGTATACATATATCAAATCATAACATTGTATAGCTTAAACTTACACAATGTTACATGTGATTTATATCTCATAAATCCTGGAGGGGAAAAAGTAGAGGGGGAAAGTAATTTAACATTAAAAACCAAATCAATAAGGTGTACCTGGGTGGCTCAGTTGGTTAAGTGTCTAACTCTTGGTTTCAGTTCAGGTCACGATCCCATGGTTCATGGCTTCACACTCTGCATGGGGTTCTGTGCTGACAGTGTGGAGCCTGCTTGAAATTCTGTCTCCCTCTGTCTCTCTGCCTCTCCCCTGCTTGTTCTCTATATCTCTGAAAAAATAAATAAATAAACTTAAAAATTACTCAATAAACATTAATGAATCTCATTGACTAGAATTTTGCATCTAAAATAATACGTGGCACAAAGTGAGTTTTCAATGAATAAATGAATACATTCGCGATTGACACGATTTAGCACACTGCTCAGCAGAAGTGTTCAAGGAGTTAACCCTTGAGCACATTTTTACACGTATTTTGTGTTCTTGCTAGTAAAAAAAAAATGCTCATGGTTAAATCAAAAGCTAAAACAGAGAGGAAAAACTCAGTAGCTTCTTTTGTCTGTACCATACCAAATATAAAAATGTTTTTTTTAAACAACATGCATGAGATATTTTCATCATTTTCATTATTATCCCAAATCACATGTGACCAGGCTCTTGGAAACATTGTAAGCAGAGTGACCAGACTGATTACTAGGAGAGTTGGTACATGATTGCTCTCTATCTGCAACAGGCTCATCAGTTCATGGAATGGGAACAGGGTTATTTTCAGGCCACAGTACAATATGATCACTGACACTAAAATGGGTTGTGCAGGTGAGAGAATTTGTTGCTTGCCAAAGAAGGCGGATCAGAAAACCGAGGAGGATCAGTAATTGAAATAAACCATGAAAAATGAAGAATTAAGGCAATATCTGCATAATCCAGGCAAGCAAACAAATATTTTTTTGGCAAGAAGGAAAAGAAGAAGTTTGGAATCTGAATGATCAGGATTAGCTCTCTACAATCAACACAGATTAATATTTTCTAGACATTAATCTACAAAATAATATCCATGTCTCTATATCCAAATTAAACCTAGGTTACCCTTAGAAGATATAGAATTTTTACAAAATTTATAATGGCAACTATTAAAATAAAATTTGTCTTCATTCTAAGAACCTCTTTAACTTAAGTAGTTATAATCAATGATAACAAATAGCTACTGATTTTAAATACGTCGTGATGATATATCCATTCATTCAGTAAGGTGTGCAAGGTGACGTGCTGGGTATGGAGTTCACAGGTAGATATGATATCCACTGCTTTTCAGGTAAATGGGAGAAAGAAGACAGGGCACATAAGTAGGAGAAATACCTAGAATTTTCTAGATCAAAGGAGGGAGGGTTTTTCCCCCATCATAGCAGCTAGAGAAGTGACAGAAGTATCATGGAAAATTTAAAAATTGGATTTGGACAGGTGTTTAAAAACGAGTAAGGATAAGGGGCACCTGGGTGGCTCAGTCGATTGAGCATCCAACTTCAGCTCAGGTCATGATCTCACAGTTTGCGAGTTAAAGCTGCACATCAGGCTCTGTGCTGACAGCTCAGAGCCTGGAGCCTGCTTCGGATTCTGTGTCTGCCTCCCCACCGTCCCCCCACACTCTGTCTTTATCTCTCTCTCTCTCAAAAATAAATAAACATTAAAAATAATTAAGAAAAAAAAATGAGTAAGGATTTAAACTTGTAAAAACATGGAAATGAAGATTCTCAGCAAAGAACACAACAAGAGGAAGGCAATAGTGCTAGAAAGACTATGTTTTTACCAAAAGTGAGTTATTTGTACTGGAAGATAGTATTGCGCAGGTGCAAGTGTGTGATTGGAGGGAGGTGTGCCATGGAAGAAAAGTCTAGAGAAGTAGGCTGGGACCATTGTGCAGTGCCTGGAAAGGCAGGTTCCTCACTGGGACACTAGTTAATAACAACCTGGAAAAATTTAAGGTTTTGAAAAGAAAAAAGTAACTAGATCGAATTTTGGTTTTTTTTTTACCTTTTTCTCTATTTTTTTCTATTTTTTTTCTAATATTTTATCTATTCTTTATTTTTGAGAGAGAGACAGAGTGCAAGCAGGGGGCGGGGAAACAGAGAGGCAGATACAGAATCCAAAGCAGGCTCCAGGCTCTGAGCTGTCAGCACAGAGCCCCATACGGGGCTCAAACTCACAAACCACGAGATCATGACCTGAGCTGAAGTTGGAAGCTTAACCGACTAAGCCACCCAGGCACCACCCCCGACACTTTTTTTTTTTTTTAACAATAAAGGTTTCTCTTCCAAGTAGTATTGCTAAATCTTAAGATTCAAAAAAATAAAACTAAAATAGTAAGAACTACAAATTATTGTGCTACTATATGCTGGGTACTATGCTTAAATATGTTTCATACATTTAATCTTCATAAAGCTGGGAATGTTAATGGGTCCCATTTTTGAGATGAGAACATGGAGGCTACACAGCTAAGTAACATGTACAAGGTCATACCATTGTTTTCATAAAGTAACATAAGAAAAGGCATTTGGAAAATTTACATATTTTTCTACTATATTTAATGGAAAGAAATGTCTTGGCTACTTTTATTCATCAATTTTCCATGTAACAATTTATGACAACATTGATATATATCTTCAAGACTGCCTTACAAATGTGTCTTAAAAATAATTTTCCTAAACATATATTTCCTAGACATTTATAATGTATTTGAAAATTAAAATATTGATTTAATTCATGTACCTTGATGATCATCTTGCTTCATGGAATTGCAATTTTAGAATGCATAGACCATTCTTCCTCCAGAGGGGAAAATCCAATCAAGCAAAGACCTCTAGCCACATACAAATTCTGTTTGGTTCCTTTTTATATTTTGAATAATAAAAATATGGTATATGTTCTGGAATTATTAAAGTTCTAAAAAATAACTTTTTTAAAGTATCTCCTACTTGTCTCCTATTTCTCAAGCATTTGCTATTATCTGTTAATCCAAAAACCACAATGTAGCATTCTGCTTTATTTAAATTGATTTAAAAGGCTCTTTACTGCTTTACAGTATGTGATTAGTTTACTAATGTAACCACATCGAAGATTCTCACGTAAAAGAACTGGAAATAAAACATTTGGGATGTTAATAAAGTGTCTATAACCTAGTCATTTTAACATTCTATATTAGAAAAATAAGAACTTTCTTCCAGAAGGAAAAAAAAAAAGTCACTTTCCTTTTTCTAATTATGGTAAGCAAGGCAAAAAGATAATCACAGTCAATGTGATAAATGACAAGAGTTCTTTGGCATGCCATCTGTTAATTCCCTATCAATAGTTTTCTCACTGATTTTTCCCCCATATTTTTCGCAAAACTCCCCAATTGTAAGTTTATACTATCTCCTCTCCAACCACCACTTTTTGTGTTTTTATTGTTGCCTAAGGGAGCTTGCCAAAGGTTGCACCAATCAATCTTATCTCTATTCAACAAAGACAGTTCAACAAAGCACTGCTGCTGATTTGTATTTGTGATCTACAATTGGCTTATTTTCTGATAAATTTCTTGTTTGTCAGGGCCTTTGTCAGACATTTTGTATTTAGAGCCTCTGGGGTAATCAATTCTAATACAGTGTTTTATGCTAAATTTTGAATCAAGATCACTCCTGACGTTTACTTAAACAAGCACTGTCCAGTAAGGAAGGTTCTGGGCTATGCCTTTTGTAATAGAAGAAGAAGAGTGACAGCTTTACATTTTATTAACGTAACAGAAGGCTACCATTTAAAGTAATGAGCCACTCCACACGTATGTCACCTTTTCTTTTTGTATTAGACCATAATCTAAGTTATGCAGAGTGCCTCCTAGGGGAATCTGTACAGTATAAAACAGACTCTGCCACTTTTTTGTTTTGTTTGATTTTAATGTACATAAAGAACCAAGACATATTGATAAACTGGTATGTAAACTCATGACTCATAAAAACAATGGAAAGTTAATGTAAATAATGTGTTCTCATAGCTGTGTAATCCACACAGTACTCATGTGTCCCTCTACCACCCCAAATTAATAATCTCATATTTTAAAAGCAATTCTTATCAAGTTTGAATTTATTCTTACATGAGGCATAAAATAGAGTAATAAAGCCCTCTGCCAAACTAGGATGCTGTATCACAATTCAAAGAAAACAACATTTTTCTTAACATTCAAAATTTATTTTCCCCTGGCTGGATTGATCAATTTATTTAGTCTTGACTTCATTTTGCCTCACTCTAAGGACATAGGAAGATGTTTGACTACATATAAGAACACATGGTTTCGACATGCTGTAGTATAATGGGAAAAGACAGGATAAAATAGTCAGAGAGGGAAAGATTAGGCGCTGAGGTCCCCGGGTGGGGAAGACATGCATTTTAAAACAATTCTGGGAGCTTCTGACTGAGAGCAACCTGCCTCAGGCATAAGGTTCCTCTTAAGAAAGTAACAGACACCACCTACTCCCCCCCCGGCGCCCCCCCCGCCAGTTTCCTTCAGGAATTTGACAAAAGACATGACCAAAAATAAGTAGACCATAAAATGTATGACCCACCGGAATAGTATGGCCATAGACCACCCCTCATGCAATGGAAACAAGCTAATCAAAAGGAATGACCAGGCGTTTAGAGTTACCTAGCCAATATGGGTAGAGCCTGAGAAGAACAGGGGGAAGGAAAGGGGCAGACCAAAACCCTACAAAGCAAAGTCCTTTGCCTACAGTAGTGGGCATTTACTTTTGAATGTCCCCTCTCTGTAAAGAGAGTTTTCATACTATTCCTACTTTCTGATATTATACTCTAATAAACTTTTGCCTGCTGCTCATTTTATTCTGTGCCCATCTCTTCATTCTTCAAAGCAGTGAGACAATAAACTCTGGTTGTTGCGGTAAAAAAATCTGGCGACAGTAGTTTGAAGAAAAAAAACCCTGAATATATCAATATAATGCACCAATGTTTTTTTTGTACAAACAATTGATCTTATAGAAATACATATTTTGTGAATATTATATATATATATATATATATATCATGTTTGTAATAAGTTCAGAAAAAGGAATAAACATTTATGAAGAATGAAGGTCAAAGATTTATATCCACATAATTAGTGCACAGAGAATTGGACATTAAGCCAGCCTCTCCTGAAAAGCACACTCAAAATCCATCCTTTCATTTGAAACATTATTCTCTTAATTTTTTTATAATTTATTTGACACTCTATTTTATTATTGAAGTTATTTTATAAACCTTTGCAGTATAATCACATACCCTCTGTTGTCTCTAAAAATGCATATAGTTTGAATCTAACAAAATTATTAAATTCAACTCTTAAACAGCACATATCTTGGTACACACACACAAATACCCACACACACACAACTGCTGAGTGAATTATGACATTTTAGTCATTCATTTCATATGAAGTTTCACTTCTTCAACAGATTTCTACATTATTTTATGCCATATATTATCCAAGTGCTAAACTTCACCTGAAAATAAATGTTATATCTTATCTTAAAGAAGCGTAATTCCCAAAAAGAGGGGGGAAAACTTAACTTTGTATATAAAAATAGTAAAATTTTATTTGTTGTGCCTTTTTGAGGACAGTACTGAACTAAGTAAACCTTAGCTTCAAGAAGCTAAAAACCTAACAATTCTCCAAATACAATTAAAAGCACGAGAAAACATTTAACAAAAATATTTGAGTTTGGACCAACTTTGACTAGAAGAAAAATTCTTCTATACCCACATTACACAAAAATAAAAGTCCTTACATTTTCAGAATATTTTCTGATGGCAAGAGACAAATACAAAATGATGTTTTGGGAGAAGGGATTGTATTTTCACATTTCTAGGAGAAAAGGAAATTCTACATCTGTATAAAAGAATCACTTCTCATTGTCCTGTTCTGCCTCTGGGCTGGCTAGGCAAACTACTCATCAATTGAATTGAAAACTAAAGATGAAATTGACCTAGAGCAGTAGCTACCTGCCAGGGTGCATTCCAGGACATGCCAGGGCACTTTCTAAAAATGGTGATGCCTGGGTTCCACTTCAGACTAATTGTATCTTGGAAGCAAGTGGTAGGCATCAGTATGTTGAAAAAGCTTCTCAGATGATTTTATTCAATTGATCACTTCCTCAGTAATCTCTTAAAAACTGACAGAACATTTAGAATAGCATAACCATCTTCCACAATGATCCAGGATACAAACAAGAAAAGCCAAATCTGCATAGATGTAGCAGCTTTGCAGAAATCATGAAGGAAAAAAAAAGAGAATTCTGATGACCTTAAGACAGCCACAAACTTCATTTTATTTATTTCTGAAGAATACTACAAAAGAGCTAGAATTCTGACTGGAATAATTAGCAAACACACCTCAGGACAGCCAGTAAAGGCTGTGGAGTCCATCAGGGTCTCCAGAAAGACTGGTAGGTGCTATGACTGTTGAAATCCTTGAGCACCTCAGAAATTCCCAGAATAATCTCCCTGACAAAAAAGACAGAAATCCACACTGAGGGGGGAAGAAATCTGCAGGAAATAAAATCCAAGTTGAACAGGTCAAGAACATTGAAGTTTCAGTTACTGGACACTAAAGGTCCCAAGAAGGCAGATCTCACATCTGATGACATGTTTATACAGAGAAGCCATATTTTGAATGCTTTGTGAAAACAATAGAAGAGGAAGTCCTAAGCAATTAAACAGAGAAAGCTACACTGGCCCACTCCAACCCCTGCATAAGAGCCTACTCCTGAAAAGATAGGAAAACCCATCTCATTAAACATGAAAAGAAGAAAAGGACTGCTATCCAAACCCATGAAATTATAGCCTCAGAACCAAAGGAAAAAGCTCCGATTAATGTGCCAACTGATAATGAAAGAAATGCAGTAAAATATGGCTGAAAAGCAGAAAACCGTAACCTAATATTAAAAATGAGACAAAGTAAGTTAAGAAAGGGGTACAAGAAGGGGACACCTAGGTGGCTCAGTCGGTTAAGCTTCCGACTTCAGTTCAGGTCATGGACTCAGGGTTCATGAGTTCAAGCCCTGCTTTGGGCTTTCTGCTGTCAGCACAGAGCCTGCTTCGGATCCTCTGTCCCCCTGTCTCTCTGCCCCTTCCCTGCTTGTGCTCTCTGCCTCTCTCAAAATAAATAGCCTTACAAAAAAAAAGAAAAAAGAAAAAAAGGGGTAGAAGTTATAAAATTAAAGCCCAAATCAAAAATAGAGAAGATAAGGAAAAAGGTGTCTCAACAACAAGCAGTTATGAAAAGTTGACAGAGCTCAGAAAATAGGGGGAAAAAGAGTGTCATTTCTTAACTGCTTTTTAAGGTTAAAAAAGAAACAAAGCTTGGCTGAAATGTTCCTCTTCTATCAAAAATAAAGTAGAAGGTAGGCAGTAAATATCCTGGGTTCAAGTTGAGGCTAGGAATAGAAGTTCTCAGTTTTCAACTAGTTTATATAAAAAATGCTCTTTTGCCCAATTGGAATCCATAAAATGACTGTATTGTGCAGCACTATACATAGTTCAAGGTAGTGGTAATAAAATTAATCAGTACCCGTGATTGAAACTCTAATAGCTTCTTTTATTGGGCTCTTATTACATAGCTGAGCTAGAAGCTTTACATGTATTATCTTACTTAGTCTTCACACCCATGACACCAATTACTTATACCCATTTTGCAGAAGATAAATTTCCATAAATAAAGTAAAATTTGGCTCTATTGATCCTGTTTGTTGGTTTTTATGTTACTCTAACATATCTGGATAGATCTTTGTGACATATAGGAAGGTATTTTAAGAACGATTTGACAGGGGCGCCTGGGTGGCGCAGTCGGTTAAGTGTCCAACTTTAGCTAGTTCACGATCTTGTGGTCCGGGAGTTCGAGCCCCGCATCAGGCTCTGATGGCTCAGAGCCTGGAGCCTGTTTCTGATTCTGTGTCTCCCTCTCTCTCTATGCCCCTCCCCCATTCATGCTCTGTCTCTCTCTGTCCCAAAAAAAATAAATAAACGTTGAAAAAAAGAACGATTTGACATAAAACATAGGCCATGGCATACACACAAATTATATTTTGGAAGGTTCTTCAGAAGCAGCTGACAATAAGGTAAAAAGTCAGACCTGAGTATCTGCTGACAAGAGAGATGCACTATTTGTATTAGGAGAGTGACACACACACACAAATAAATGGGGATTTTGGATCTGAGTCCTAAATCAAAAGTCACAAGGGCAGATACTCCAAGGCAATCACTTGCGATTGAGTTGCTTCGCAGAGGAAGTCCTCATGTAGTATGCTCTAGACTGAGGAGTCACAGAGATTGATCTATCTAAAAATGGCTAATTAATTTCTGATGGAAGGTCAGGTAAGAAGGCTGGCAAATAAATAAAATTGGAGAAGTCGTAACATGAGGAAACCAGCTGATGGTTGTAGTGTTCTATCTAATAGCTGCTACTCAAAATGTAGTCTGAGGGCCAGCACTGTGGCATCACTCAAGAGCTTATTAGAAATGCAGTGTTCCAGGCCCTTCTTCAGATCTGCTAAAGCCGATCCTGCATTTTAACAAGAGCCTTAGATGATTCAGATACATAAGAAGGTTTGAGAAACTCTGTGCGAAAGGACATAGGAGATTACATTTTGCTTCGTTTTGTAACACAGTAGAAAACTGAATAATCAATTTCTTAATATAATCAAATACTGAATTTTCATAATTTAGCCATTCATTGATTCATTACCTCGTAAGTGCTTACCCTGCGCCCATGAAGTATGTGAGAGGCAGGCAATAAAGTACGGAATGACAGGTGAGATTTTTGTACTTACAGAGTTGAGAATCTAGGAGGTAATAAAGAGATTAATAAAAAAAAATTGAAAGGGGAATAACTGCTAAGAAAGGAGAAATACAGGAATATATCAAAGCAGGACCTAAGCACAGTTTTGCATACCCAAACTTAAGAAAATAATTGTGGTTGATACAAGTGTCTTACAGGTTTACAGGGAAGTCTGTTTAGAACAAACCCTGTTTGACTTCGTTCCTACGTCAGAAGGTCAGTTTCACATGCTCGGCATCACGAAGACACAACCATGGCAGAACAGCACAAGAGGTCAGCTGAGAGCATTCCAGGCAACCATTGTGTGAGCATGCTGTTCTCAGAATGACTAGAAAAACAATACAGGAACTAAAGGATTAGCCACCACTGGTGATACAGAATGAAAAGAAAAATGACTTCAGATAGCTCTTACAAATGGGTAGCTTGATAGCCTTCAGCAGCACTTTTACACTGAAATTTCCTTTGGCAGAAGTAGCTGCCGGCCACACTTTGAATGGCATCCCACCTAATGTAATAGGCTGTGTGCTATATTGGCTCTCTCTATGGATGCATGATTCTAGTAGGCCAAAGAAGTGCCGTGGAATTGAAAAAATCTGGGTTCACTTATACTGTGGATAAGCTTTAAAAACAACCTAAATGTTCTAGTGAGCAGTCAGTGAATGAACCATTACATCAAATAATCATTTGTAGCCATTGTTTCCTTTTTATTGTTCAACGAGATGTAAAAGATTTTTTTAATTTTTTTAATGTTTATTTTATTTTTGAGAAAGAGAGACAGAGCACAAAAGGGGAAGAGCAGGGTGAGACACACACAGAGAATCCAAAGCAGGCTCCAAGCTCTGAGCTGTCAGCACAGAGCCCGACATGAGACTCACACCCCCGAACTGGGAGATCATGAGCTGAGTTGAAGTCTGACGCTTAACCGACTGAGCCGCCTAGATGTCCTATAAGAGAATTTTAAAGACAGACGGATTTCAGCTTAAAGCATCACTCCATTTTTTCCCAGCTTTGTGATACGGAGAAAGTTACTTGTCATATTTGAGTATCAGTTATTTATAATCTCTATAAAATGTCAATAATCCCTTCCTCCCAAGATAGTTGAAGAAATTAAATATGAGCAGAGTACTTTTTTTTTTTTTAATGACCTTCTGTTTGTTTTACTTTAGAGAAAGAGAGAGTGCGTGCAAGCTGGGGGGAGGTGTAGAGGGAGAGAGAGAATCACAAGCAGGTTCCACACTCAGCACAGAGTATGACACAGGCTTGATCCCATGACCTTGGGATCATGACTTGAGCCAAAATCAAGAATCTGATGCTCACCCGACTGACCCACCCAGAGGCCCCAAGCAAAGCACTTTTTAAATGCCTAGTACAGAGTCACAAAATGAAAAATGTCCTTCCATTGCATGTAGCCTAAATTCCACAACTTGGCATTCCCACCCTCCCTAATCCAGCTATCTGGACTTCCAAATAATTTCCCCAACTTTGCAACAGTTCAGTTCAATTCAAGTTCCTATTACATGTCAGGTATTTTGCTAAATACAAGGAATACAATGATCAAGATTCAGTATGACATGATTCCTATTCTTGCACAGCTTATATTTTAGTGATGAAGACAGAAATGCAAACAGATAGTGTCAATAAACTCTGCAGAGTTCAATGATAAAAGTATAATCAGGTTTCTATGAAAGCACAGGGACATTAAACCTCCCCACAAAAGATTAAGGAATGTGTTGTGCAGCAGTTGATGCCTGAGCCAAATTTTAAAGGATGAGGAAAAATTAACCAAGTTAAACAGGTTTGGGGAGGACTTTTTAGATAGGGGAACAACATTAACAAAGTGTGATGCAAAACAACATAATGCACGCAGCAACTACTCCAGTTTTACTGGAGCAAAAGTATACATTGGAGAGAAGTGAAAGATAAAGACAGAGAGATGGACACAGGGGACACGACACTGGTGACACATTAAGAAGCATAGATGTAATAGAAAATCATTGAAGGATTTCTGAAAAGCCGACAAAGCCAGATTTGCATTTAGAATCTGTCTAGAAGTGCCTGGATAAAACAGACATCCATACTAACAGTCCCCAAACTCCCAGATGTTTCTCCAAAATGTGAGGACATGTTGAAAGTAGTTCATCATTAATAAAGTAACAAATTTTGTGAAACTTCTTTTTAATTATATTAGAGCAAACTAACAGTTCTCTCAGTTGTCAATAATTGACTTGTTTTCTAATATGCTTCTTCAAGTTGGAAGTCATTGTTATTACTCATCATAATTCTTACTTTTTGATAAGCTTTTCCAATAAAGAGAAGGACATACTCATAGCTAAGATGAAATTCACATAGCTAAGGGTAAATCCCTGAGAGTATGTAATAAAAATGATTGTCTGTGTGTGTCAAGGTGGTAATGGCTATGGAGGATAAATTGGCTGGAGAAATTTAGAGGCAGAGAAACTATTTTAAGCAGTTGGTGGTAAACATTCTACTGATCTGCATGTTCATTCCAGCCTCTGCTTCTATTGTGCTCCCTCCACATGTACACTTCGAACGCTCTTCCTTCCTCTCACTACTCTAAGTATTATTTATTGATCTTTAAGGCTCAGACAGTAATTCTTTTTCCATTATTCCAAACATACCAATATTTTCTTTCTTGTAAGAGAAGCTACAAAATCAAGTATATTACTATCATACAGCATATTTGCTCTCAATTTGTATTATGTGCTTTAATCTTCTCCCTTCAGCTAGGTTTTCAAGTAGTGTAATGTAGGAAATAATATTTTTTGGTTCTTTCTTAAATCTTCAAAGGGCAGGCATTGTCCAGAATCAATGGAAATTCCATTTGGCCTTTTAACCTTTTCACTTTTCCTCATAAAATGGTCTTACAATTTTTGCCATATGTCAGAAAAACAAACAAAAGAAAATTATTCTGAGGGACTGTATCTGAATCAGACATTCAGGAATTTCTTTTAATCAGGAATTCCCTAGAGAAGAAAATGGTATTCTTAAGGAATCTGTTTTGGTTTGCTTTTATTACGATACATCTGAACGTGGGGAGGTAGAATTGCTTTATTTTGTACTTCACTGTTACTTGTTTGTTTTGGCAACCAGGATTTATTGCTACCACATTCTAGGTTCTTTCTTGAATGTCAGAGGCTAGAAGCCTAGGAAATATCTTTCCCAAACTTCCTTGTCTCTGGGACCTACATGTGATTTACATTCTACCTAAATGTGATTTACATTAATGTTGTGTGAGACTTGGAAGTAGAAGAGAAGCAGAATCCATTGCATTTATCTTTCAGAAGCAATGAAGAAGAATAATGGTGTCCTGGATTAAGATGATGGCAATGGAAGTAGAGAGTAATTTATATTTTAAGTAGAGAGGACAAGACTTGATTGTTTGAATGTAGAAGACAAGAAAAAAGAGTAACCAAGCATGACTTTAGGGTTTTCCAACATTGAATGATTGTGTCATTTAAGAAGACTAGGGGAGGGGTACCAGGGTGGTTCAGTTGGTTAAGCATCTGCCTTTTGATTTCAGCTGAGGTCATGATCCAATGGTGGGGTGGGAATTTGAGCCCCGCTTTGGGCTCTGTGCCAACAGCACAAAGCCTGCTGGGGGTTCTCTGTCTCCCCCTCTCTCTGCCCCTCCCCCGCTTGTGTGCTGACGTGTTCATATTCTCTCTCTCTCTCAGAAATAAACATTTATAAGAAGAAGATGAAGACGACTAGGAGAGCAATGATAGGGAGGGCTGTGAAGAAAGAATATCAAGAGCTCTCTTTTTAAAGACTCTACAAATAACATGTATATTAGCAGCAATATGCCAATAAATGTTTGACAACATATGTTTAACTGTCCAGAAAAAAAAAAAGTATACAGATATGTCTCAAACCTATGTGTCTTACAAATCTTACTTATAAAAAATAACACATCATTTACAAATAAAAAATGAAATACTCTTTATTGTGAAGACCATACCATGTTCTGTAATTCTTATTTTTAAAAAAATGCTCAGCTCCTCTAAGGCAGCCACAGAGAAAGAAAATATTTTAGTATAAATCAAGTTTGGTATTTTGACAGTTGAGGAAATAAATGAAGAAAGAGGCAAAGAATTTGAGATTGTTATCAAAATCACTCAACTAAGCTGTGGACGCCCTGATGGCTATGAAGGAAGCAAAGAAAAGAGACAGAGGATGGAAATAAAAATGGATATGAAAGTTTGATTAGATTAAATGATTTCTGGAATTGGGAAGTACTAGAGTAAATGAATTGGAAGAACAGGAGCTGATGTAATTACTGATGTGGCAAAGTCTAGGATATTTATGACCATGGCAATGATGATCTGGGTAGATGGAGAAGAGATTTTTGGAAATGAGATTTATGTTTTAGAAGGCCAGTATTTTGGATGAACCACCCACATGAATGTTGAATTCTGGCCATGAATAATAACTAATATGAGTAGAAAGGAAGACAGTAATGAGCTGGGAGCTAAGTTTTTCGGTGAAAGAATGACTAGGAAGTTGGTATAAGTTGTGGGTAGTGAGTGGTGTATACTTCAAAGAATCTAAGATTTTTGAATGAGGAATGATAAAAATGAGATGGATGTGGCATAATAAGCACGGATGATATCTACTTTATCTCTTGGCCTTGGGAGTCACAGGCATAAGGGATAGAGAGAGAGAGGGACAGAGAGATAGATAAGATAGATACATGATGATAGATAGATAGATAGATAGATAGATAGATAGATAGATTGATAGAAGACAGATGTGTTTCTTCTGATGGCAACTTTGTATTAGTACAAGTTGAGTGATTTCCAACGATGGCGATACATAAACCTTGCGGGTTACAACTCATCATTGGATGTGCTGAGAAAATTTATAGAGTGCTAAAAATATTTAAAAGCCTATAGAAAACCTTCTAAACTATAAAACTGAGGAAAATGGTGTTTGATTTTCAAAAGGAAAAGTCTTCTATAAAAAGATTATTTAAAACTACTATGACATGAAGGATAACAGAAGCTGAATTACCAATGTCATGTGTAGTTTATAAAATCAACCAGAGGCACTGTGATCATGAAAGATTAGGAATCAGTAGGACAAAATACCAAACTGGATGAAATAAGATTATAATTGAAAGCACTTGAACAGGTAAATGTTTATACACACATACAAGGTCATAGTATTATTATGAAATACAAACTGAATACGAAACAAGAGATCAGCCTTCTGGTGACTTCCTTTTCAGGTATATTGTTCATTTTTCAGTTGTGTCTAAAATAAGGTTGGAACACCAATCAGTTAAGTATTTAGGTGCCCCACACAGTGAGATTCATAAGCGTTTGCAAGAACAAGTTCTGTTCTTTTGAGGTGGACTATTTTTGCACAAAAATTATTAAAGGAAAAAACAGCATGTAGCCAACTGCTAAAGGGTGTGGTTAAGACCACAAGCGTGACAAAAATTCCGAAAAAATAATAATCATCAGGAATCAGGGTGAAAATTAATTGCATTATCCTTGTAATAAACTTTGCCCCTCAGTCTAATGATTTATTTAAGTGCCACCGGTAAGAAATTTTAACACATGAAAAAGAAGTTAAATAAAACTTACTAGAGAAATCCAAATGAATGCACATTTTTTTTTCACAAAAAGTCAGAGTTCTGAAGAGTTTTCTATCTGTATTAACCACAGTAACTTATTTTTTAAAAAGACAACTATCAAAAAATATCAATGATTTTTCACCTTTTCAACTCTCTCTCCAGTAGTTAGGAATCTGTCCAAAATCGACCATTACTCATTCAAAAAGGACTTATTAAGCACCTACTTCATACTCAGATGAGTGTTGTGTCATTGGCAATATTCATTCAGTGTAAGATAGAACATCTGCCTTTAAGGAATTGGTTGTCTAACTGGGAAACCATGAGTAGCATAGGTGGAATGGGGCAAAACAGTCAACAGTTAGCTTCTCTCTTTTTTTCAAATCAGATGCCCAATAATTTCCTGGGACAACATTTAGTGTTTTAAGAGCTAAAAGGGGATACTGTGACGCCTGAAGAACACCAGGAAGGTTTCAGAAAAGAAGTCGGAGATGAGATGGGCTTGATTTGAATGAGCAGGAAGACAGAAAATCACAATACAGAAGTGGACAATGTAAAGACCAGTTTTTCCAGCTGAAGACTGGGCCTGCATAAAATAACACTAAGGAACATGTATGAGTCCTCAAGGTCTAACAAAATACATATGATGCATTTTCTAAACCTTGACTGAAGGGCAAGTGACTTGAAATGTTATTTTTAAGTGAACATAAGTATATTATGGTATATAATGCAAACTGTGTGAAAATTTTTCAAATGACAGACAAAACTTGTTTTTTGAAATCATCTTGGAATATGAAATAATTGTCCATGAATAGTAAGGGCAGTTTGTCAGAAAAGATTGTAAATTATTTATCAGGAAAGACAACTGGGTCTGGCAGTGGTCAAAGCATATTTTTTAAATGAAGGAAGTATCGTGATAAATAAGAAGAAAAAAAAACCCTGGGGCGCCTGGGTGGCGCAGTCGGTTGAGCGTCCGACTTCAGCCAGGTCACGATCTCGCGGTCCGTGAGTTCGAGCCCCGCGTCGGGCTCTGGGCGGATGGCTCGGAGCCTGGAGCCTGTTTCCGATTCTGTGTCTCCCTCTCTCTCTGCCCCTCCCCCGTTCATGCTCTGTCTCTCTCTGTCCCAAAATAAATAATAAAAAACGTTGAAAAAAAAATTTAAAAAAAAAGAAGAAAAAAAACCCTGAATAAGTAGGTCATTGAAGTCAAATATAGGACTTTTACCTCTTGACACACTTCTGTCTACTCCCTAAATTACTATTAAAGGTAATAGAACTATGGAAACATGGTAAAGTTCCCAAACAGAAAATATGACAAAAAGATTAATCTGCCTCACACATACAGGATGGAATAGAAGTGGGAATGGAAGTAGAGGTGTCTTGGGAAATCTACAAGTTAGAAAATTATTACAATCATACAAACTTCCACTGGTAAAGACGTGGCTTAAAATGATGCATGTATGTTAACAACAACAATGCTCTCTGCCCCTCCCCCACTCACACTCTGTCTCCCTCTGTCTCAAAAATAAATAAACATTAAACAAATTAAAAAAAAAAAAAAAGGGGGCACCTGGGTGGCTCAGTTGGTTGAGCGTCCGACTTCAGCTCAGGTCATGATATCACGGTCCGTGAGTTTGAGCCCCGCGTCAGGCTCTGTGCTGACAGCTCAGAGCCTGGAGCCTGCTTCAGATTCTCTGTCTCCCTCTCTCTCTGCCCCTCCCCCACTCACGCTCTGTCTCCTTCTGTCTCAAAAATAAATAAACATTAAAAAAAATTTAAAAAAACAACAACAATGTGGAAAAAAAAAACACAAGGTAAGAGCACTATGAGGTAAATATGAGGACTAGTTATATAGATGTTGAGCTACATATAAATCAATCTTATTAATCAAAATGGCTTCAGATAGTGGGAGATAAAGCATCTAATTATGTGGTGTGTTTATACTTTGTGCCTCAGGAATCTCAAGCAAGAAACACATGAACCTAAGATAGCTCTATGTCACCTTTGGCACATACACTAGATTTCACACAGACACCTGTGTCCACACCTGGAGGCCAGAGGCAGAAGCAGGAAGCAGGCCTTTTTTTTTGGGGGGGGGGGGGGGTTCTAGAAAGAGGATCACTGCTTGCTCTGGGCTAGTGATTCCAAGGTTGGCAGCTCATTAGGAGAGGAAAGGAGAGATGGATAGGCTCACTGGCCAGCTCTGGCTGCTAAATTTAATGTATTCCCTGGTGAAAAAGAGAAAGTAACAATGGCCTAACAGTTAACACACACAGGCCAAGACTATGAGACTGTCAGACTGCATAATGCTATTAATTCTGAAAGTGGGAGCTTAATTGGCTACCGTTTACCACCTGTGGTTGATGTTAGTGCATCAGTAAAGGAGAAAAAAGACAATCTGAGGCTCAGGATTTTAGAGACTGTAGCTGCCTCCAGCTGGGCCTCTTAAAGAGAGTGTTGACAATTTTATTATAAACCTCTCCTAGAGGGGTTTCTCACTTTCATCTATAATTTGTCATATCCTTGCAGTGTGACTCATAATTTACTTAAATCACTTTTGCCATATTTTAAAAACAGAGAAACCCAAAGTGGCTTCTTTAGAGCAGCTGAGATCACATGCTTGTTTTCTTTCTTTGCATTATTCTGATATAAAAGCAGTGGTGGGAAACAGGGAGGAGAGACAGAGAGCGATTTCAGCAGCCCTTCACCAATTTACAGGAGACTGAGCCTTCAACAGTGTAAAAGAACATTTTGTGAGAATTTTAAGTCAGTACAGTATAATTCCTCCTTCCTCTGTGAATTTCACTGATGACACTCATACTTTCTCTGGATAGACAGAGAAGGATTCATGACCTTCTCCCCTCCACCCATAATGAAGCCAAGATTGTGGTATGTAACAACATATACTAGAGAAAGGGTAAGATTTAATCTAACATTAAAAAATTCACCTTTCATGGAAAGTAATGACTCATGTCACATGATGGTCAGAGGGGCAGTAGGTCCAGGGTAAAAATGAATTCCAACATCTTTCACACATTGTTTGATCACTGAAATAAAGTGAATAACTACCTCCATCCCTGAACAAACCATTTACTCATATCTCTGTCTTGTTCACAATGTATCCTTTGCCTGAAAAAGAGTCTCACACGTTACTCTTGTCTGCCTAACCGACCCTCTCTAAACCAAGGGATAAAAAAAAAAAAAAATTAGCATATGGTATGCATTATATAAAAGTCAGCTACTTGTTCATAATTATTATCTTTCATGATTGTTTAAAAGACAAGAAATACTAGAAGTAAAATACCTACCACGGTTTCTGTCACAAAGGAAATACCCACTAAATGGTCATTATCATTATCATTACAATCACATAATTGAGACAATTTTCTATGTCTATCTCCTCAGCTAGACTGTTAGCTACTAGAAGGCAAGCATGGTATCTCCATTTACTCATTTAATAAGTATTTGTTAAACATCTACCATGTTCAGGGTGCTGTGATTTATATCAAGATACAGTGGAAGACAAGCTAATAGCAATCTCAGAATCTCCTAAACTACCTTTACAAAGTATTCGTTCCCCTATTACCTTCTATATTTTCTATCACTTAATGTTTATCACACCATATGTAAGTATCTATTCAAATGATAGTTTTGTGCAGAGAAGGCTTTCTGTGGTTATTTATCATTTACCAATTTAATAAATATCAACTGATCACATTATGAAGCACTCTGCTTTTATTTCTAGAAATCACAATTGTATTTATAAAACATTAAAGCTTTCATGAAAATTTTTAGCCTTCATTTATGACCAGCCCAAATTTTTGACCAGATTATATATTCTTACTTTAAGTCATTTGTTTTCAGTGTTTCACATACATGATTTATTAAACACTGAAGACATATTTTCTTTGTATAGCCTTTTTTGTTTTTCAGAATACCAAGAGGAAAATATAAAATCACATGAAGATATTATTTCTAGATTGAGACGTGAGATTTCCTTGAGTTCAAGATCAGAGTTGATTCCAAGATGATGATAAGGTAAAACCATAAAATCCAAATAATACTTAACTGGGTGAGACTTCTGAGATTTTTAGATTAAAAATTTGCTGGAATGTCTTCAGGTTTCTTTCATAAGGATCCATAGACCCTCATTTATGTCACAGCACTCACTGAACCTAGTCGAAAAGATTTCCAACTTTGAGAGTAGCTAATTGGTATGCATTCATCTTAAGAAATCTACTAACTTTAAAAAAAATTAATGTTTACTTATTTGTTAGAGAAAGAGAGACAGAGCATGAGCAAGAGAGTGGCAGAGACAGGGACACAGAATCCGAAGCAGGCTCCAGGCTCTGAGGTGTCAGCACAGAGCCCAATGCAGGCCTCGAACCATGAGATCATGACCTGAGTCAAAGACACATGCCCAACCTACTGAGCCACCCCGGTACCCCTACTCATTTGTTTTTTTTTAAATATAGAAGGAAAATTACAATTCCACTCTAATTGCAATCATAGGAAATAAAAGGTGAAATTTTAATTTCTTTATTTTATCCCCAATTTCTATTCCAAAAGCCACTTTTCTAAAGAGAGGACTTGAATGGCTTTCACAGAAAGGAATTTATATCAGATTCTTAGGGTTGCCAAGATAGATGCAGGCATAGAAGAATATGTATCAGCAGAAATTCTGCACATATTAAAAGGTAGGCAGAAATTAGCAATCTTATAGTAATTAGTTTCTATCTTTATTTGATGATATGATAAATAATATCCTGGTCTCAATGTAATCATCTTCAACAACAAAATCTATTTTAAAGACTTTTAAGTTATAAGGAGTAGTTTTACCAAAGTCCTCTTAGACTAAAATTCAGCTATATGTTTTGCTCACACTTGCTCTCCATTAAGACAAAACCCATTTTCTTTGATAACATCATTTCCACTGACATACTAATGGATCCCACTGTGTGTTACAAGTTTATGGCTATATGATTCATTTCTATGATAATCTCACTTTCATTAATATAACAGCCCAATTGTAGTACATCAATTCCTGAGATATCCACATTCACATGCTAATGACTTTTTCAACCCTTAATGTGTTTTAAAAGAGAAGAGTCACTTTGTTCTGTAATAAAAAAAAAAGTTAAAAAATAAAAACTATAGACTTCAACCAACTGCATAGTATCCTTTCCATAAAATGCTATGAATCTAGTAAGCCAACACTGCATTAAGGCAGAACATCTCAAAAATATCTCAAAGAACATCACAAGAAAACAGAAACTACAGAGAATAATAAAATAAATTTTCAAAGTGATTCAATACATACTGCTACATATTCTATGTCGTAGTTACCAGACTAGACAGATTTTTAATCTGACATCTATGTGCCTGAGACTTCATGGGAGGGCTTCAAAGAATTGGTAAAGCCCCTGATGTTATAGAAAAAAGGTTATAAATGTGTATACTTAAGAACATAGTTTATACTTTTCATCACATTCTAAAAGTGGCCTATATGATCCAAAAAAATACTTACATACATAAGAGACTTCAGTCTTATCCCTGTAACATGGACTAGAGGAAAACAGATTGGAAGCTTAGACTCCAAGAAGTGATTCATATGTGAATAGAATTTGAGAGAAAACAGAAATATTACTTTTAACCCTGAACACCCAGCCATGAATGAGTACAAAATGAATTCCAAAAATGAATTCCAAAAATGAATTTGGAATTACAAAAAGGAGAATTGATGCAAAGTTGAAGGTTTAACATAGGAGGGCAAAAAGGTGGTTAAAAATGAGAATATAGCAATAGATGTTTATGCCCCTTTCCTAAGAAACATACCTTTTGGATCAAGACAGATATTTTCATGGAAATAATTTGAAAAGTTTGTAATCAATGGTGAAGGGAATGGGGGTAAAATCTATGTAATGAGGTGGAGAAATATTTTTATACTAAAGGTTGGCATAAGAATTCCTTTTAGGGTGTCTGGGTGGCTCAGTTGGAGTGTCCGACTCTTGATTGCAGCTCAGGTCAAGGTCTTGTGGTTGTTGGGATCAAGCCCCACCTCAGGCTCTGCACTGATAGCGTGGAGGCTGCTTGGGATTCTCTCTCTTCCTCTCTCTCTGTCCGTCCCCCCACCCCACACACACATGCACTCTAAATAAATAAATAAATAAATAAATAAATAAATAAATAAATAAATAACTTTTAAAAAAAGAATTTCTTTTCTTGTGGGATCCGTCCTTGAGAAAAATAGCCTACTTGGGGCAAAGTCTGCTTGTAGTGCCAAAACACTGGAGGGGAGAACCAAATCCATGCAAATAAGATAAACAGAAACTTTTCATTCAGAGAGAAAGTAAAAGGAAGGGAAAGGACTTAGAGCTGGAGAGAAATTAGAAAACTGGTGAGTGAGGGCTAAGAAACCACCCTAGTGGGAGGACAGCTGAAAGAAATTAATAATGATGCCCAGAAGCAGATCTAAGTTTTGTAGGGATGAGCTTACAAATTTTGGTGTTCCTCTTTAAGAAAAAAAGAGCTCCAATTTTCAAATTTCAAATTAGGAACAGATCTTTGCAGAAACATGTGGAAGCTAGGGCCCATGAAGCTTTGGCTAGTTTCAAGGAAATCCATACCTAGTTGTGTCTACCACTCCATTTAAAGTTGTTTTCTTGTCTCAAACATATTCGGTAAATCTCTTCAACTCAAAATACTTTGAACTAATGTTATTTTTGCGGGAAATCAAAAAAGAGCTGAATTTCTCATGGACAGAAGAGGACAAAGTGATCCTGAGAACATAAGACTGTTGGAAATTTGCAGAAATCTTGAAGAGGCCATGAATTTTTGAGGGGGGTGTCATGTTAATTTTACTCAGCTCTTGAATGGCAAGAAGACCCTCAACTAACATCTTCCTTACAAAAAAGTAAGCTTAGACTACAGGTCATTTAGCCTAATGTGCAAAAAGGGAGATACGTTACCGTACTGATCAAAACTTGCACATCGCAAGGTACCATAGTGAGCATAGACTTGAATTAGAGTACTCATTCTTTTACATCTGTTAAAATTCACGATTCACTTACTGAAAATTTTATCTTTCTAAAGTATCCCACAGGCAAGTGTAAAGACATCACTATAGACAGGAGATCTGATGGCTCTGATTTTCATGAAGGGTCATATCACTTGATGGTTAAGGATGCCAGGAATAAATGCAGCCCTTCATAGCTGTGTAGTTTGAGGCAAGTTGCTTAACGATCTAGGATTCCATTTCCTCATGCATACAACCAGGATAATATTATGATGACTAAATGAAATAATTCATTTAAGCACTTGATATGGTATGAAAGTGAGTAATTGATCAGTAAATGTTAGCAGTTACTTTTACCCAAACTACAACTACTTCTATTACTATTATAAGTCAATGAATTAAACATTACCACAGATGGACCCTGATCCCAGAGAATGTGATGAGATGTCCTTTAGAAGAATAAAATGAGCTAACTTGGATCTTCTACTTTTTAATTGGTATGTTAAATTTATTTCCTTCTTAGAAGGGCTGAAGCGATGGCTCAGGGTAAGATGGAAGGCAAAAAGTATCTGGAATTCAGTCTGAATTTGAGAGTTCAGGAATAATTATTGTGCTAGTTAAGTGACATAGTACTTATAAATCTATTAAATTCAATTTTGTGAAAAGTTTCCAGAAATGTGCCACCCTTAACCCTCAACTCTTTGAAGGGCCTGGATGAAGCCAGGGGGAAAATAGGATCATATTTTAGAGTACTATAAAGCCACAAGAATAGGAGCTGTTTGGTAGCAAACACTTCACCTCCTTGTTGACCACATTTGCCATGTACAGATGCTCAATAAGCATCTGTGAATGGATGAGAATCTAGGACAATTCCTGTGTAAATATATCAAACAAATCTTTATTAAAAAAATGGAGATAAATGTTAAGGTTTGGACATTTAATTTTATGGTAATAACTTCAGAGAGAAAAAGTAATTGAGCTGCAGCAGCAAATGTTAAATAAAAACTAAGGTTTGTATTTGACAATAAACACCATTTTAGTCAATGTCACAATATAGTCACTAAAAAGCTACTTTAATCCTGGTCCCTATTAATATCGGGCAGAAAGTGGAGAAAGAAGACTGAGCTATTCTATTCACTGCTAGCTTCAGTCTTTGTGCAAATTGCAAGTTCTCAGTTCTCAGGATCATATTTAATTAGGGAGAGAGCTCCAACAAGTTACCATTAATCCAATAGTAAAACATAGGTAAAACACGTCAGGTAAGACACAGTTGAGGGAATTACAGATTATATCCTGGAGAAGACTATAAAATGGCATGTTAGTTTTAGGTAAACATTTGAAGAGCTAGGTGTCTGTATAGGCCCAGACTTATAGAAACTGTATCAATGGATATTATAGGAAAACAGATTTGGAATCAATAAAAAGACAAATGTTTCTATTATCAAGGTAACAGTTCAAATCTTAATGGTTTTGAGAGATTGAGTTCTTATTGCTGAAGTTTCCAATCCTTACATCATTCAGGTATTCATTCATTCGGCAAATAATTGTGTGCTCCTGCATGCTCTATATGACCTGTTTCTGTTTAGTTCTCCATGGTTTTCTACCCTCACTCATCCTCTCTACCAACAAACTCTGGGCACAGTGGCCTTTCACTGGTTACCTGAAAGGTCCATCCTCTTTCTGGTTTAGATTTCTTGCCTACAGTACTCTTTACTTTTCCTAATTACTATTCATCTATTAGGTCTAAACTTAAACACTATTTCCTTTGAGACTTTCCCTGGTATCAAAACCTAATAAAAATCTTTCTTGGAGCCACTGGGTGGCTCAGTCGGTTTAGCATCCAATTCTTGATTTCAGCTCAGGTCATGATCTCACAGTTCATGGGATTGAGCCCCATGTCAGGCTCTGCACTGTGGAGCCTGCTTGCAATTCTCTGTCTTCCTCTCTCTCTTCTCCTCCCCCACTCACTCTCTCTCTCTCTCTCAAAATAAATAAACTTAAAAAAATCTTTCTCTCTCTTACTCTTCCTTCTCTCTCTCACTCTCTTCCTCTCTCTCTCTCCCCTCCCCATCACCACCACCAGCTTTACTGTAGTATAATCTACAAACCACGGAATTCTCCATTAGTGTGCCAATGAGTTTTAGTAAATAAATATAGTAGTTTACAAACAAGACTCCAATTCAGCTTTAAAACATTTTAAATACCCCCCAAAATGTTCTAGCATGTCCATTTGTAAGCAATCACCATTCCCAGGACCAGGCAACCACTCATCTGCTTTCTATCTCTACAGTTTTATCTAGAAACTTTATATATGTTGAACAATTTCATGTGTATTCTTTGACGTAGGATGTTTTGGAGGTTCATAAATGAGGTTACATGCATCAATAATTTGTTCCTTTTATTTGCCAAATAATATACCATTGAATAATATGCCTTATTTTCTTTATTCATTGATTGGATATGGAGATATACTTGGTTTTCATTTTGGAGTTATAATAAACAGTGCTATTGTCAACATTATCACAGAAGGCTTTTTGCTGATATTTATTTTCATTTCTATTAGGTAAATACCTAAAAGTATAAATGGCAAACATGTTTAACATTCTTAAGACATGATAAAACTGCTTCCCAGAGTAGCTCTGTTATATTACATTCCCACTACAATGTATTCAGGGTTCTAGTGTTTCCATATTCTTGACAACACTTGGTATTCTCTGTCTTTTTAATTTTACCCATTCTAGAGGGTGTGATGGGTATCTCACTGTGGCTTTGATTTATAATTCTCTAATGACTAACAATGTTAAACATATTTTCATGTGCCTATTTGCTATCCATATGTTGACATGGCTACTCAAAACTTTTGTCCATATTTTACTTGGGTTGTTTGTCTTCTTATTAAGTTGTGAGAGTTTTTCATATATTCTGGATACAAGTCTTTTATCAAGATCTATGATTCACATATATTTTCTTGAGTTCTCTGGCTTGTCTTTTCTACTTTCTTACTAGTGTCTCTTTTAGGAATAAACTTTAAATTTTAATTAATATACTCCCAATTTATCATTGTTTTTCTCTATGAATCATGCATTTGATGCCATTATATCTAAAATCTCTTTGTATAACTCAAGATTACAAAGACTCTTGTATTTTATACTTTTAGGGATTACACGTAAATATATGATCTGTTATGAGTTAATTTTATTAATAGTGAGGTAAAATTCCCTTTTTCTCTTTGTTTCTTCATTTTCTAATTTCTGTGCATATGATATCCAATCATTGCAGCACCATTTGTTGAAGACTAATCATTTCCCAATAGAGTTACCTTGCACTTTTGCCAAAATTAATCATAATAATTAGTATGTCAAAACCATTAACACCTATATATTCCTTATTGTAAATAACAAGTACTGATAAATGTAAGTCATCTACAAGCAAAAGCATCAGAATACATACACATTACATTTGTTCCATAAACAAATAATTGTTGTATATTTACAGTGCAGGTAAACTTGATGATACAAAGGCAAATCAGATACAGAATCTGTTAATAAAAAAAGTTAACCCTCTAGATTAGGAGGTGACAAGGGCTGCAAGAGGGTAAACAAAAAATGAGTATTTAGGCAGGAAGAAGTTACTTCTGAGGATATCTGCACATACTAAATGGAGACAGTGGTGTTAGAGGCAGAACTTGACAGATGAGTGGAATCTGATTCCATAGAAAGAAGTGGAAGGGAATTTGAAGATGAGGATAGAGCCTGGACATAGGCGAAGAGACAAGAGAGGAAGGAAAAGGGTAGGTGAGCAATATGTAGGAAATACCCAAAAGAGACAAGTATGGTAATACAGATAGATAAATTTGAAAAGGTTAGTGCCAGACTAAAGAATTGGATTTTATTTTCTAAGCAGTAGGAGTTACTTAAGGTTTACGAGCAGAAGAATGTCATGATTGATACTCATAGCTATGCCAGTACCAGTAAAATGAAACTGTTAAAAAACACTTACCATCATTTCTAAAATTATTTAATTTCACTTAGGAGATGCTATAATTCAGTTCCTGCTCTAAAAATTTCTGTGCTTATTCTTATCATGATACCAATTAAATTTGAATAAATACATTCTTTAGAGGGGCACCTGGGTGGCTCAGTAGGTTAAGCCTTCAACTTCAGCTCAAGTCATGATCTCACAGTTCATGGGTTCGAGCCCTGCATCGGGCTCTGTGCTGGCAGCTGGGAGCCTGGAGCCTGCTTCAGATTCCGTGTCTCCCTCTCTCTCTCTGCCCCTCCCCCACTCACGCTCTGTCTCTCAAAAATAAACAAACACTAAAAAGCTTTTTTAAAATAAATAAATAAAGATGCTAACATCGCTCCTCATCAGGGAAATACAAATCAAAACCACACTCAGATATCACCTCACACCAGTCAGAGTGGCCAAAATGAACAAAGCAGGAGACTATAGATGCTGGAGAGGATGTGGAGAAACAGGAACCCTCTTGCACTGTTGGTGGGAATGCAAACTGGTGCAGCCACTCTGGAAGACAGTGTGGAGGTTCCTCAAAAAATTAAAAATAGACCTACCCTATGACCCAGCAATAGCACTGCTAGGAATTTACCCAAGGGATACAGGAGTACTGATGCATAGGGGCACTTGTACCCCAATGTTTATAGCAGCACTCTCAACAATAGCCAAATT
>NW_024412376.1:30419114-30454780 GCF_014898765.1 Herpailurus yagouaroundi
GAGAAAGGTCATGAGAAGGAGACACTTTAAAACACCAGAGAAATCCTATAAGGACTAGCAAAGGCTGGATATTCCATATGAAGTATTCAGCTAACTCATTTCTTGAGTCAAACCCATTACCTTGCAGTTGTCCTAAACTACATTCCTCAGAAATCCCTTTCTTCCTGGTGCTGAAGAAAACAATCTTGGTCCATTGACATTCTTGGCGTTCTAAGCAAATTTGTGATTCTTCTGGGGTAAATAAACTTCGGAGAGAAATACACTTATATTTTGAATTTTATCTACCTCTAATTTGGGATTCTTGGAAATTATATCCGAAGACATGTGGGAAAAAGCAATTAACTGGAGCTGAAAAGAGCTTACAACTTTTTCCTAAATGCCTTCACTTCCCACTTAAGGTGTTATGTGGTTTGTACTCTGCATAGAAACAAATTTGAATTCTATAGTGTTTAAGGAAAACTCCAGGTTTTCTCTAGAGCATTATTCTATTTCAATTTGGATATAATAGTAAAGGAATAGTTTTTTAGGGGAATTTTTTTCTCTATGAATAAAGAAAAGAGTATCTTGCAGGCTGCCCCTAGTTAATACATTATTCCTTTTGGTAGCTCTGATTCAGTAAGGGGAATCTCCATTTTCTTCCATACAAGTGATTAGGATAATTCAATTTCTTGTAATAGCTCAAGTTTCTGCTAATCTTTTACCCAATAAAAATTTGAATGTTTTTCTATTTTCTTTTTCAGGTTAAAGACTAAAACATGAAAAAAAAAAAAAAAACTGCAACATGTAAAAACTAGGTATATTCAATTTTCCCATTAATTAAGTGGTTCCCTGTGATAATCAAGTATAGGGAAATTGACAATCAATATTTTTATTCTTCAATATCATCTTGCAGGTGAAACTTTGTTAAAATAAAAATCCAAATGAATCTTAAAGGCAAAAGAAGTTCCTAGAAAGCAATTACTAGTCTATAACATATGAGGGAAAGTAGTTGGTACTTTTGCTTGTTGTTGGTTAGCAGAATTTCTTGAAAGGAGGGAATGTGTGGTGGGAAGATGATGGTAATGGGCTGATGATATATGTATTAACACCTAATGCCTTCCTTTCTTTTACCCAATTACTCTCCATCTTTCATCCATTTATCTGTATAAAGTTCATAATAGTCTGATAATTTCTAGGGATGTCTTCATAAACTTCACTTGGACAAGCTAACAAATGGCTCACAAGGAAAAACATGCATGTAAATTCATTTTCCTGCCAACATATGGCATGTGGTCTTCATTTGTGAAGTCATTTATTCAGAAGGAAAAACTGTTTCCATTATTGGCTCTGAGTATGAAACCAAGTAGAATCGTAGAGAGTAGGTGTTCTCAGCTTTATTTCTACGCAACACAGGTAACTACAAACTCAGGTGTCTTTTTTGTTAGTATTTTCCTTGGATTTGCTGTATTTTCAACAAAATGCCACAAGTTTCTCAGAAAGCAATTAAAAACTCAATTTAATCACTAATAAATAAATAAATAAATAAATAAATAAATAAATAAATAAATTCTTTAGATTTGGGCAGTCTTTTCTCTTGAAGGTCATCCATCTATTCATTTAATAAATATTTTTAACGATCTTCTATGTGCTGGGTTATGGATATATATTGGTTTAAAAGAGGGGGAGGGAGCTCTTCTCAGACTTCATGAAGCAAATTCATACACACACATACACACAGAATACATTCACATATATATTACACATGTAAATTTACAAACATTAGCTAATTTATAATGAGAAATAACATTTCATATTTAAATATACCTTAATATTTTGAAAATTCATTTCACATGTATATTAATTTAACTTTCATGAAAGTCATTTTAGGGCATATTTACAAGACTCACTTTACACATGAGAATACGAAAAAACAACAACAACAACAACAACAACAAACACAGGATTAACTCATTCAGAACCATAAGGCTGGAACATTAGAAAGTCAGTACTCTAGCCCAGTTGTCCTGATTCTAGACCCAAAAATCTTACCATAGAGTTTTAATTACAGACTTTTTCTAAATTAACATGGAGAAATAATTTCAGTGTCTGGCCTAATCCATGGTATGATACACAAAATTTAAAAATTGTCTGTTCATTTTTGTGCATTTCTTAGCTATTTTATTCTCCCCACCCAGACACCTAGTCCAACCTCCCCCCTTCCACCTCCATACACACTAGGGAAGGATGCTAAATAAATGTTACTCTGGTCTAATTCTGACTGCTTAGCTTTCAATCACATATACAGTGCCTCATACTCTGAGTAAGAAGGGAAAGATATGATCTCTTAACAGAGCAGTTGTTTGTCAGAAAGTTTGGAAAATTCAGCCCATAGCTTCTCAGGGTAGAAAGGCATGAAAGATAGAATAAAATGAAAGCTGAGAAAACCTGGAGAAATCTGTAAATAGGCAAAGATTTCTAATTGCTTCCAAATGGATAAATTTGACTAAAAACTCTAGCCTGAGTCTCTCTCAGAGGAGAGTCATTCTAGAAACACCTAGGAGCCAAAATATTGAAGCTTAATGCTTTCTTAAAATAAATTATCTGGGGCGCCTGGGTGGCGCAGTCGGTTAAGCGTCCGACTTCAGCCAGGTCACGATCTCGCGGTCCGTGACTTCGAGCCCCGCGTCGGGCTCTGGGCTGATGGTTCAGAGCCTGGAGCCTGTTTCCGATTCTGTGTCTCCCTCTCTCTCTCTGCCCCTCCCCTGTTCATGCTCTGTCTCTCTCTGTCCCAAAAATAAATAAACGTTGAAAAAAAAAATAAATAATCATTTTTTAAAGCCACAATTTTGCTGTTGCCATGACACTGTGATTCTGTCTGTCTTAGAGAATTAGGTTTCAGGTTTTTTTTTTTTAGATAATCCATTTATATTTTGTTAGAAACTGATTTGGGAAATTTCTAGTAATACCAATGGTATTATAAGGGAAATTTATTTTGATATACAGTCAACCATTTCACAAAGAATGCATTAAGAATTCTGCCAGGATCATAAAAGTCTATATGCAAGTTGTCATGTAGTACATTTCTTCATTTTTGATTCATACTATTTTGGGGTTTCTTAGGAGCAGGAGCTAAATAACATAATCTAGATCAAATGGAGAAGAAAAAAAAATACAGGTTGCACCTCACAGATGACAAAGAAACAGAATCCTAAGAAACTGTTAAGTGAAAATAGGCATAGAATGAATATCTGACACATTAAAAGGCTTAAGATACAAATTCCTGAAGAAAATTATTTAAACAAAACATTTTGCATTTAACACTTTTTTTAAATGTTTGTTTATTTTTGAGACAGAGAGAGACAGAGCATGGACAGGGGAGGGGCAGAGAGAGAGAGAGAGAGAGAGAGAGAGAGAGACAGAATCTGAAGCAGGCTCCAGGCTCCAAGCTGTCAGCACAGAGCCCAGCACCGGGTTCAACTCTTGGACCGTGAGATCATGACCTGAGCTGAAGTCAGACGCTTACCAACTGAGCCACCCAGTGGCCCCTGCATTTAACACTTTTGTATCTAATGCCTCAAAATAGAAATTAGTTTAATCTCTGGAAGATTAGCATAGCATAATCTCTAGAAGAAATAAGCCCATCAGTTTTTTTTAACTTTTTGTTTTGAAATAATTCTGCTTTCATAGGTAGTTGCAAACAACAACAAACTTGCAGAAAGATTCTATGCACCTTTTTTTTTTTTAAATCCAGCCTCCTTCAGTTTTGGTATCTTGCAAAACTATAGTAAAATATCACAACTAGGAAATTGATTTTAAATCTAACAGAGTTTTTTTTCAAATTTCACCAGGTTTGCATGCATGAGTGTGTGTGTGTGTGTGTGTGCATGTTTCCATGCAATATTCTCACATGTGTAGACTCATAGAGCAGCCACCAAAAGCAAGATGCAGAACAGTTCCATTACTGCAAGGTTCACTTGTGGTTCTCCTTTAAAACCACACCCACTCCCCCATTCCCAACCCGCCATGGCCACAATCTGTTTTCCACCTCTGTAATTTTCTTATTCCAAGAATGTTATGTGAGTGAAATTATATAGGATCTAACCTTTCATAATTTTGCTCAGCACAATTCTCTGATGACTCATCCAGGTCATTACATGTATCAATAGCTTATTATTTTTAATTGTTTGGTAGTGTTCCATGGTGTGGATACACCACACTTTAACCATTCACCCATAGACAGTCATTTGACCATTAAAAATAAAACTGCTAAAACATACACGTACAGGTTTTTGTTTGAACATAGATTTTCATGTCTCTGGAATAAATGTCCAAGGGTACAGTTGTTAGGTCATATAGAAGTTGTATGTTTATTTTTTGAGAAACTGCTAAAATATTTTCCAGAATGGGTGTACCATACTACATTTCTACCACTAAACTGTGAGTTGATCCAGTTTTTCTACATCTTCATCAGTACTTGGGACTATCACTATTTTGTACTTTAACCATTCTGCTAGGGGTATAGTGGTATCTCACTGTAGTTTTAATTTTCAGTCCCCTAATATTTAATGATGTCCAACATTTTTTTTTATGTTATGATATGCCATCTGTATATCTTCTCCAGTGAAATGTCTTTTACCCATTTTCTGATTTAATTATATTTTTATTGTTGGGTTTTCAGAGTTCTTTATGTATTTTAGTTCCAAGTTTCTTGCCAGATATGTGATTACAAATGTTCTCAAGCACATAAATTTTATAAAAAAGAAAATTAGGAGACATGATACATAATTCAATTATTTCCTCCAGGAAATATCAAATCTAATCAGTGCTCATCAGTTTGAAGAGAAATACAGAAAATCATTGGGAATCTCATAGATTCTCAGGGTTAGAAACCATGATAAAGAACATTTTAAGGGTGGGAAATTCCTGCCATATTTTATTCTCAAGTTTAATTTCTCTATGGCCCAGTGACTAAAAGCATCAAGCACCTATGAAAACTTTTTTCTCCATCATGTTCTATGCTTAATATAACCTCAGAAGGTGGTTCTTTTTCACTGTTTACTATATATAATGATTACATTACTTCTGGGTTTATAAGATACCCTAAGTCTAAAGAAAGTAATACTTCCACAAATTTTCCTGTGACACAATGCAAATATTACTGGTTCTAATGTACTTTATTTGCTACAATCACTAAAAATAAGCCAACCTGAAATTTTCCATCAGCTAAAATGTTATGATGGCATAGTGACTGATCCATAAATTGAATTTAACTTCTATCTTAAAATCCTTTAACACTTAAAATATAATTCAAAATGAATCTGTCTTCAAATGTTATTGTCAAATAAAACTGACTTAAAAGAACTGAAAAAAATATGAGATGCCTGTTGTCTAATTGAAAGAGAGCTTTCTCATTACTTTTTGATGGAGAATTCATGCACGAGGAGATTATCGAACATACTACTTAATGCCTTTCTGTCATTGTTTTTGACATGCAAATTCATACCCCCTTTACATAAATGATAGGTTAAAGAAAAATTACATACGGTATAAAAATGCAGTTTATATAGAACAAAGTTAATATTTTGCTTATATAACACTATTCAGGTGAGAAATGGGATGACATAAACTTGTTTTAGATTTATATGCTTACATTTTATTTATATGAGTAATGTTATTAGGCAGATTCAGCACACAAATGCCAATGAATGAGTTTAGAGTATGTGTATGTGTATATGAAATTAGGGTGGAAACAGCAGTATGTTTGCAAATAATTGGCATAGAATGAACAGTGAGGCACCTTAACATAAATGTGAGTCAAAAGAAAGTAGCAGAAGTCTGAGGCCACTTCAGAATACAATAGAAAACAATTTTTTTTTAAGTATTTGAAAACTGAATGGATCTTGGAGCTGGGAACAGGCACCTGTGATACCTGGTGACTAAAAAGCAAGAGACTTTCCTAAAACAGGGAAAAATAATGATAGTGTGCCATCTAGAGGTAATGAGGACATTTTTAATAGTTTGATATATTTGAATAGATCTATTCTCTGACTCCAGATCCACAGGCATGAAAAATCTTCCCTGCAATTCCAGCTTCTGCAATTTAAAAAGGGGCATTTTTTTTTTCTTCTGAGAGAGATAAAAAAGCTAACCTTTGGTTAGCTGTCAGGAAGTGAACCATATTCTAATACATGGCAAGCACAGAAAGAAAGCTGTTGTAGGCTAAAAGCCAACTTTTGCGATGTGTGTGTGTGTTTTATCAAGCAAAATTCAGTAAAAATGAAAACAGGCAGCATCAGACATTTATGCAGAATTGAGTTTGTAGATGTAGTTGACCCTATTAAAGCTGAACAAGAGTGGAGATAAAGTGCAGCCTGGAGAAGAGTCACCATAAGGGTCAAGCATTATTTTATATTTTCATTTAAAATGGGAACAAGAAGAGCGCCTGGGTGGTGCAGTCAGTTAAGGGCCATCAGACTCTTGATCTCAGCTCAGGTCATGATCTCACGGTTCATGGGATGGAGACCTGGGTCTCGCTCTGCACTGATGGTGCAGAGCCTGCTTGGAATTCGGTCTCTCCTTCTCTCTGCCCCTCCCCTGTTTGTGCTGTCACACTCTCTCTCTCTCTCAAAATAATTAATTAAACATTTTTTTTTTAATTAAAAAATGGGAACAAGAATTTTTTTCCTAAGACATCTCAGAATAAGCACTCTCAAAATGCTTTTAAGATATAATTCTACAAGATAAAATGGCCTTACTGCTTCTAAAATCTTATTTTTAGTTTCAGATTTTCAGAAAAAAATTTAAGGAACACCCATTTTCACTGTATTTTTCTTTTCCTGGGTCTTGTTTGAAATTGTTTCAATTATTCAGGTCAAATAAAGGAAATAGCCTGAAATGGAAAAATGGGATAAACTTTAATTCAAGGTGTGATAGTTTATGTTTTTCCATGTGTACTTCTCACCACTAACAGCACTCTGTACCCTGGAACAGAATATTAAGGTGTGTTTGTGTTTCACACAAACTTGACAATTATACAGCGACAAAACACGTCTAGCATGTCATCATTCACAAAGAAATTCTAAGGTAGTGTTTTTTGCTAAAAATTGTCACTCTAGGCAATTAGTTTAAATATATAACATGAAAGCTCTAAAACTTTTAGAAAAAAAAAAAAAAACTAGGAGAAAATCTTTAAAACCTAGGGCTAAGCAAAAAGTTCTTAGATTTGACACAAAAGCACAGTCCAGGAAAAGACACGTTGATGAATTAGACGTCGAAATTAACAACTTTTGTTCTGTGGATAAAAATACAAAAGACAAGCTACAAACTAGGAAATATATCTGCAAATAACCACTAATAGTCTGTAGAATATGTAAGCAGTTCTCAAAACTCAACAATTAAAGAAATCTAATTAGAAAATGAATAATAGATATTTCACCTAAGAGGATTTACAGATAGCAAATAAACACATGAAAAATATCAAACATTATTAGAGTAAAGGGAAATTAAAATTAAAACCCAAATGAGGTAACACTACACATCCATCAGAATGGCTGAAATAAAATCAACGACAACAATAAATACTTGTAAAGATGTGGAAAAACTGTCACAGGTTTTTATTTAAATTTCAGCTAGTTAACATAGAGTGTAGTATTAACAGAATTTAGTGATTCATCACTTACATACAACACCTGGTGCTCATCACAGCAATGTCCTCCTTAATACCCATCACTCATTTAACCCATCCCCCTGCCAACCTCCCCTCCAGCAACCCTCAGCTTGTTCTGTATAATTAAGGGTCTGTTTTATGGTTTGCCTTGCTCTTCCCCCCGCCCCCATGTTCATCTGTTTTATTTCTCACATTCTACATAGGACTGAGATTATACGGTATTTGTCTTTCTGTGACTGACTTATTTTGTTTAGCATAATACACTGTAGCTCCATCCGTGTCATTGCAAATGGCAAGATCTCATTCTTTTTGATGGCTCAGTAATATGTAATATTCAACTATATTCAACAAGTGTGTGTGTGTATGTATATGTAGTAAATGCAATTGCTGGATCATAAGGTACTTCTATTTTTAACTTTCTGAGGAACCTCCATACTGTTTTCTGGTGTAGCTGTACTAGTTTGCATCCCTACCAACAGTGTAAGAAAACTGTCCTTCACACTTTTATGGTGGGAATGTCAAATGGTACAGCTATTCTGGATAATAGTTTGGCAGTTTCCTGTAAAAATAAACGTGCAATTAGCACAAAGCCTAGCAATTGCAATCTTGGGCATTTATTGCATAAACATGAAAATGTATTGTCATGCAGAAACTTGTAAATGTTCATAGCAGTTTTATTTGTAATAGCTGAAACTGGAAACCACACAAATGTCTGTCAATATAGTGAATAATTAAACCATGATACATCCATACCATGGAATACTACTAACCAATAAAAAGGCATGGACAATTGACACATGCAACTGGGACAAATCTCAAGGGAATTACCTAGGCAAAAAAACCCAAACCCAAAGGTTATACACACTGATTCCATTTCTACAACAGCCTTGAAATGACAAAGTTATAGAGAAAAGATTAATGGTTATCATGAATTAGGAGGTAGGCTAACAGGGTAAACGTGGGTAAGGAGAAAAGTAATTATGGAAATGAAAGGACAACACAAGAAATTGTTACAGCAATGGAACTATTCTCTATTTTAATTATTGTAGTAGTCATATGAATATACAACTGTGAATTGTGATAAAATTGCACAGAGCAAAAAGACACACACATATGCACACACACAAATGAATGAATACATGTAAAACTGATGAAATCTGAATCAGTTCTGATGATAGTAGCAATATCATTTTTCTGGTTGTACTATTATACTGTAGTTATAAAATACTGTCACCAATGGGGGAAACCGAGTGATGCATACATGAGAACTCTTTGCATTAATTCTTACAACTACATTTGAATCTATAATTATGTCAAAATAAAGAGCTTAATTATAAAAAACTGAATCAATAATAAAAGTAACTAATAAATAGCATTATTTAATAAAATAACAACATATCTAAAACACAAAGCTAACTCTTAATTTTCTTATGAAATGTGAAGGAGTCGAGTGGAAAAGAAAATGTAGCAAGACTATATGTAAATGATATTCCCAGTATCATTGTTTATTAAATCCTTGGAAGATTTAGTCATGGAAATTCCAATGGACCAATTTCTCCTACTTTTCTCTTTTTGTTGTTTGAAGGATTACTAAAATGGGACAAAATATTAATAACTCACACAGTAGAGAGGAAGAAACCTTCTATGCAGTAAAGACATAACTAGCAAGCCTAAGATGAGATAGCTACATGTACTTAGAAAGGTCTGTTTCCAAGATTAGCCTTTGGCTGGCACCTAGGAACTTGGATTTCGAATATTCCCACCATTCTGTAGTAGATCAGGGTGTATGCTGTGCCTGAACACTGGCTTTTCTTCTGGGAGTCTAGAATTCAGATACATGCCAGGCAGATGGTACCTATGTGACCAGCCCCCCATAAAAATACTGGGCACTGAGCCTCTAAGGGGCTTCTTTGGACGACAACATTTCACGCATGTTATCACCACTCATTGCTTGGAATTAAGCATGTTCCATGTGATTCTACTGAGAGGAACCTTGGAAGCTTATGTCTGATTTCCTCTGGACTTTGACCCACCATTTTCCTCTTTGCTGATTTTGCTTTGTAGCCTCTTGCTATAATAAATCTAACCACGAGTATGGCTATATGCTGAGTCCTGTGAGTCCTTTTAGTGAATCACTGAACCATGGGGGTCTTGGGAAATTCTAACCATTAGATAATTTTTAAATACCTGGAAAACCTGCCTAATCATAGGCAGAGATTTGAATAAATTCTGTTCATAAACCAGATTTTCTTATGCTTAAAATATTTCCATGTGGAAGAATAACCTTTTGGAAGCTATACCAACATTCATGAGCTTTTTTTTTAATGGCCATATTACAGATAAGCAGTTTGGGGGGAGAATGCCACAATGGGACAAATCCATATAATGAGCGAGGGTACACCCTGCCCTACGATCTGTAGTTCTCAGCCCGATAGGATACTCTTCCAGTTTCCAAATTACTAATCGGAGATGACAACACAGGGCAAATTCACATCAACATTAAAAATGTGTTTGTGTAAATCTTACTAAGGCTGGCTAGGGATTAAATGAAAGCCTCTGTATGAATATCAAAATAGCTGTGCCAACTTTTAACTTCACACACAGGGATGCTACTTTATTACTTAAGCACTTGGATAAACACAATCTCTCATACATATCAAACATTTCTTTCAAGCACCTTTCTTTGACCATCTCTCCTCTTATCTCCAGGTAGCATGAACTTCACAGTCAGAAACATTTTTTGAAAAAGGAAGAGCAAAATACATTTCAAAATATATAGAACTGCAGAAACAAATGAATTTTTTTCTTTATGGTTAGTCAATTAAAATAAGTGTGGGGTAAAAAGGAGAAAATACACAAATCCTGGAGATCTGATGCACATGAGTAATGTAAACAAAAACTGACCATATATTTACCTCAGTCCTATCCCAAATTTTCAGGAAAATGGCAAATACATTCAAGAATAAATCCAAAACGGTCTTGTAAAAACAAGGAAGGGTGTTATTAGAAGATGAAAATAAGCAGTAGAGAAATCTACATCCCAACACAGGGAAAGAAAGGAGCTCATAGAGATGCTTTCTGATGATTTTGGTAAATACCTAGGTAAGTAGTGCTCAAAATCCATGTGCATATGTCTTCTACTCCTGCTGCCCGATGGTAGGTAAGTTCATAAGGCTGAACTCTCCAATTCAGCTTTCACAGCAATGAAACAAGCATTTTATTCTCTATTTAAATTGTATATATCTCTCCACTAGTTCAAAACCTACAGAGGGAATCAGTGTAGTTGACTATCACATGGAGACTCTCTTTGTTTTACACAGTGCTTAGCACAGTGTTACACTTTGGAGAAATTTAGTAGGGGCCTCTGAGTGGCTCAGTTGGTTAAGTGTCTGACTCCTGATTTTGGCCTAGGCCATGACCTCACTCACTCACAGTTCCTGAGATCAAGCCCTGCCTCGGGCTCCATGCTGAGTGTGCAGCCTGCTTGGGATTCTCTCTCTCTCTCTCTCTCTCTCTCTCTCTCTCTCTTCCTCTCTCTCTCTCTCTTCCTCTCCCTTTCTCTCTGCCCCTCCCCCATCTCAAAATAAATAAGCATTAAAAAAAAGAAAAATTTAGTAAATGACAACTGATTGACAGAAATAACTTTAATTCTTTTGTCAACCTTCAAAAATGGTCACTATTTTTTTTTATTTTTATTTATTTATTTTTTTTTTTAAATTTTTTTTTTCAACGTTTATTTATTTTTGGGACAGAGACAGACAGAGCATGAACGGGGGAAAGGCAGAGAGAGAGGGAGACACAGAATCAGAAACAGGCTCCAGGCTCTGAGCCATCAGCCCAGAGCCTGACATGGGGCTCGAACTCACGGACCGTGAGATCGTGACCTGGCTGAAGTCGGACGCTTAACCGACTGCGCCACCCAGGTGCCCCACTATTTTTTTTTTTTAATGTTTATTTATTTTTGAGAGAGAGAGACAGAGAGACAGAGTGTGAGCAGGGAAGGGGCAGAGACAGAGGGAGACACAGAATCCCAAGCAGGCTCCAGGCTCTGAGCTGTCAGCACAGAGCCCAATACGGGGTTCCAACCCACGAACCACAAGATCATGACGTGAGCCCAAGTCGGACACTTAACTGAGTCACCCAGGTGCCCCCCATTTAAATTTTATTTGACCCACTTCTCAATATACATTGGTTGTCAGGCTTATAAAAGATGCTTCGAAATTATTTTCATCACAGTAATCATGTAAAAAATCACTTTAAAAATGAAGTAATTTTCGGGGCGCCTGGGTGGCTCAGTCGGTTAAGCAGCCGACTTCGGCTCAGGTCATGATCTCACGACCCGTGAGTTCAAGCCCCGCGTCGGGCTCTGTGCTGACAGCTCAGAGCTTGGAGCCTGTTTCAGATTCTGTGTCTCCCTCTCTCTGACCCTCCCCTGTTCATGCTCTGTCTCTCTCTGTCTCAAAAATAAATAAATGTTAAAAAAAAATTGGGGTGCCTGGGTGGCACAGTCGGTTAAGCGTCCGACTTCAGCCAGGTCACGATCTCGCAGTCCGGGAGTTCGAGCCCGCGTCAGGCTCTGGGCTGATGGCTCAGAGCCTGGAGCCTGTTTCCGATTCTGTGTCTCCCTCTCTCTCTGCGCCCCTCCCCGTTCATGCTCTGTCTCTCTCTGTCCCAAAAATAAATAAACGTAGAAAAAAAAAATTAAAAAAAAATTAAAAAAAAATAAAATAAAATAAATGAAGTAATTTTCTTAATGACAAAGCATGGTTAATATTAATGGTACAGGGGTGCCTGGGTGGCTCAGTCGGTTAAGCAGCCGACTTCGGCTCAGGTCATGATCTCACACTCCGTGAGTTCGAGCCCCGCGTCGGGCTCTGTGCTGACCGCTCAGAGCCTGGAGCCTGTTTCTGATTCTGTGTCCTCCTCTCTCTCTGACCCTCCCCCGTTCATGCTCTGTCTCTCTCTGTCTCAAAAATAAATAGACATAAAAAAAAAATTTAAATATTAATGGTACAATTCCCATTGTATTTTCCATATAATTCTAATGAACCTAGTTTTAATTTTTTTTAAGTTTCTTTATTTATTTTGAAAGAGACAGAGAGAGAGAGCACAAGCAGGGCAGGGGCAGAGAGAGAGAGAGGGAGAGAGAATCCCAAGCAGGCTCCACACTGACAGTGTGGCCAGGCTCAAACTCACAAACTGTGAGATCATGACCTGAGCCAAAACCAAGAGTCGAAGCTTAACCGACTGAGCCACCCCGGTGCCCCCAAAGTAGATTTACATATGATAAAATTTCAAAGAGCCACAAACTTTTAGCAAAGGAAAATATATTCCTTTTTTATGTCTCTTTTTTCTTTCTTTCTTTTTTCTCTCTTTGAGTAAGTCATACCATAAATATTTTAGCATCTTCCCTATGGCTGGCCCTGTTCTAGGCACTGGAAAACATCCTGAAAAAAGACATAATATCTCTGCTTCAGGAGGGGCTTACATTCTTGAGAAAGGCATTTTAATTAGCATTAGGTTTGGCCTTGAGTGACAAAAAACTAAAAATTTGAAGAAAAAGAAACTTGTAAAATGTGTTTGTAGTTCAGGATCCGTTACAGTGGCTCTGTGATTATCAAGCAGGTTTACCAAGTATAGTCATATAGGTCTGCACTGCAGTTCTCAAGAGTATCATTCAAATCATAGATAGTATAGACTTTTATTAACAATTTTACACAAATGGAAGCAAACTTCTTAAATGAGGAACACATTTTTTCTATTTCACACAAAGGCACAGTCTGGGATAGTGAAGACACTTCCACACCTTCATCTTAAAGCTTCCACTTTGTGATACTTAATCCAGCTCCACAATTCAGCTCTCAGGAGAGAATAGGACAACTTCCTCCTTTTAAGGGCACTTTCTACAAGTTCCACATTCTACTTGTGCTCATATGTAATATTGGAACCTAAAGACATGACCATATCTACTTGCAAAAGAGACCAACATGTGCTTGTTCTGGATTGCCATGTGTCTAACTAAAAGATCAGGATGTTTTCTGAGGCCTGTCAAAATGCAAAATAAAATAGGTGCTACTCTGTCCCCAAAAATAAGCCATGAAGAAGTTATACATACACATGTACTCACTCATACATGGGAAACAACCAAGTTTTTAAAATTGCAGTTGATAATGTACACTGGGGAGATTTTTATTTCTCTGTGCTGCCTATAGGATCTTCACAGTAATACGCAAAGTATAAGCACTTAAAAATATTTGATGAAAGATTGACAAAATCTACTTCCTATCATATTATTCTCTAAAGAAAAGTTATCCTGCCTGAAAATTCTCTATATGCTTGAAGACTGACATGAGGTCACCTCTCAAGTTTATCTTCTGAACCACCTAATAGGCATTCCTTTATCTCTCCTTATTGATTCAGGTACAGAAATCTTAATTATCTTCCAAGCATTACTATAGATTCCTTCCAACTTGACTAAGTAAACAAATTTGATAAACCCAAAAGGCCATTACTCCATATCATATATTACCAGGTTCCACCAACTCTCTCCAACAGACTGAATATTCTGTGGGCATTTTCAGCAGTGAAGACCTATGGATTGAGGTTGTCTTAGCATAGTTTTAAGGAGCCTATATGTTCAATGAAGAGTTTTGCTGAATTCTTCCTTAGAATTTGTTTACTTTTACTTTTCAGTGTCCTAAAACAAAGTGTCCCTTTCTGATCAGAGGTTTTGGTGGTTTGCTTTGTCTGAGTTCCCTATAATAAGCTGGTAGGCAAGTTTCAAACCCCTTGAGAAACCTATACCTTACACATTTCTATTTCCATTTATTCTTTTACTGCACTTGACTGTGGAATTATGTCTTTCTGATAACTCTTCTCTTCGCACTTGGCTAATAGCTAATGTAGCAAAACCTAACTCTGTGAAGGAATTAAGCCATCTGGAAAGCTACGTAGCCCCTTGAGTTTGCTGCAGTATTCAACCATGAGAGCTACATTTTCTTGGGGGGTTGGGGGAGTGGGAGAAACTAGTCTGCAGTGTGACAGAATAAAGCCCAGGACTCCTTAACATTTTTTTTTTTTGTATAAGCAAATTTTAAAGAGAATTTTGGTGATAAGATATAACTTTTATTTTGAAAAGCCCTTTTAGCCTACACTCTTGCAGTCATTATTCATTCATTCATCATTTTGGGGGATCTCTGTTGTGTGTCAGGCAGCCTTCCAGGCCCTGGGGATATAATGATGAACAGGAGGCCCTGGCCATCATGGACATTAAATCAAATTTCTAATCATTCTTAGCGTACTTATTCTTTATAATATGAAATACTACTTCAGTTTAAGATAGAATGAATGCTTTGGTGTATAAACTTTGTTGGTTGAGTTTGATTTCCTGCAAAATAAAAATATGTACAGTATCAAAGATGGCTTTTTTTCTTCCCTCTACATCACTCATGGCCTTAGCTAAAATAATGTATATTAAGTCAAAAATGTGAAAGTTCCAAAAGAAATATAAAGAGGATCTTAATTTGTCACTTACTTTTCCTACACTTATAGGAAATGACAATGAAATAGTGAGAGTGAGTTCAGAAGCCATCACACACACACACACACACACACACACACACACACACACACACTTCACACACCCAACACAGTCTCATATCTTTAGAGCATCCCATTTTATTAAATCCATGTTAAACACATAGTTTGAATATAAATGCATAGTTTGAATTAATTATTTATGTTCGATGGAAAGATTATATCATATTATTATGGCACCATAGCTAGTAGACCGCTTAAGGGAACCCTGGGAAATCTCACAAATGTGTGTTGAAACATAGACAAGAAAAGTAATGTTGAATAAGGACAGTTTAGTTTATTAAGCACAATTATCCAAAAACCAATAAAAATGGAGCTAAGGAGACATATTAAACTGTCAATACTCGAAAGGTCATTTACAACATTTCTTCTCCTTTACATTGAGAATAAAGCATACTTGCTGTTTTAAACTCTCATTTACAAAGTTGCCTTTTGAACTGTAGTTACCTACTTTTCTTATTAACTATAAGAAACACTTATTCACCTTTGTAAATCAAATTTCTTTTAAAATTTTACTACCAACAAGTTTAAATAAACACCTGACTTCATCAAATAAAGTCAAACTGCTGTGTCATACTGTTCAACTCTAGAGCAGTCAACTTATATCAATTTAAGCTTATTGTTTTCAAATCTGCTTTCACTGCTTCCTGTTCACCTATTGCATCAACAATTTATTCTAAATGGTTGCTTTTAGGCAATGGGTTTTCTTCTCATTTACTCTTCATGAAAATTATTTGATATATCAAGACACTGGAAATTCAAAGACTTACAAAAAAAATAGCATTGTAACAAAGAAGTGTGTTTATAATAGACAATGTAAAGCCAGACTGCCTGGGTTGAATCCCACCCCCTCTACTTAAAAGCAAGTTTCTTGAACTCACCATGCTTCTGTTACCTCATTTGCAAAAACAGGAATAATAGAAGTATACACTTCATAGTGGTACTATAAGCATTGAATGAGTTAATATTTTTAAAGCACTTAAAATAGTGCCTTACCTAAAAATAAAGTGCTACATTTTGTTAACAAAATAAATTGAATTAAATTAAATAAATTTAAACTGTATAGCATTACCCAAATACTTCACTATCTATAGTATTTAATATTAATTAGGCAGTGTTTTTCAAAGTATGCACTACAGATTAATGGTGATCAATAGAATCTATAAGTAAATGGTATGCAGACTATTTATTGGCTCTATGAAAAAGTGTTATTGAATTTTTTTTGTTATTGATATTTTGCTGACAAATTTTACTGACATTCATTTAACAGATTTGAAATGAGTCATTACATATAGTAATGTGTTCTTTTTTTAATTTTTTTTAATGTTTATTTTTTTGAGAGAGAGAGACAGAGCACAAGCAGAGGAGGGACAGAGAGACAGGGAGAACAGAATCTGAAGCAGGTTACAGGCTCTGACCTGTCAGCACAGAGCCAGACGCGGGGCTTGAACCCATGAACAGTGAGACCATGACCTGAACCAAAGTCGCTTAACTGACTGAGCCACCCAGGCGCCCCAATATGGTAACATGTTCTTAAACTCTGTTTTAGTGGTACGTCTCTTACAGGTCTCAGTTTATTTTTCTCAGCCAAGACTGAGTCTTCATAATTATGATTAATACATTGTCATATTATTTGCATGTTCTAAGTGTGTTTTCAACAGGCATTCTCTATTATTATTGGGTTGCAATATATACTTTGCCTGCAAAAAATATGTCAGTGCCTGAAAGCACTTCACTGAAGTATAGAAGGAGCTATGAAAGTAACCACACAAATCCCACAATAGAGAATAATGACATATATATAAACAGTAAACAACATTCCAGTGAAAATATATAAAGGGAATCTTGGGGCGCCTGGGTGGCGCAGTCGGTTAGCGTCCGACTTCAGCCAGGTCATGATCTCGCGGTCCGTGAGTTCGAGCCCCGCGTCAGGCTCTGGGCTGATGGCTCAGAGCCTGGAGCCTGTTTCCGATTCTGTGTCTCCCTCTCTCTCTGCCCCTCCCCCGTTCATGCTCTGTCTCTCTCTGTCCCAAAAATAAATAAACGTTGAAAAAAAAAAAATTCAAAGGGAATCTCACTGGATGTATGTGATGATGTCTTCACAAGAAATAGGGAAAAAATGGTTTTCTCCATGCAAGACTAATGCAAAGCAACACTTCCCCTCACAAAGCTGGTTATTTGGTTGCTTACAACATAAGAGTGGCTCTAATTATGAAGGTAATATTCAAACTTGAACTCTTAGGCAAAACCAGGCAGGAATCACAACACTGCTGAGAGACTATAAAAGCAGTCACAAAGTTAATGGCAAAGATTAAAGTCAGAAGGAAAACAAAGCAAGTTATTGGCAAAATTTCTTCCTAGAGTGACAGTACTGAATAGCAAGATGACGTGATGACAAGAGTGTGTAATCTGAAAAAGCAAGGACTATTCTCTGTGCACGTCAGAAGAAATTCCACTTTAGAGTTGGATAAAGCCACCAAAGGGCAGAGTTTGAATTATCTCTTTACATGTACATTAGGAATTTATGAGAAAAAAGCTAGCTCTTCTTTTTTCTGTTGCTGAAAACTCATGATACAGTAGAAAAGATATTTTTTACTTTAGTTAATGATTTCTTTTGCACCAAAGTGTAGACTAGAAACAGAAAAAAATATATTGTGATCGGTACTAACAGCTACGAATGCAGCAATAAAGAGTGTAGCTAGTCAAATTAAATTTTTTTTTCTTAATGCCAATTACCACACTCCATTAATCATACAGAACAGTTGGCATTGTGTCCTAATCTTGATTCAACATTGAAGGAAATTGTGAAAAATGTGAATGTAATTATATTGTGCCCCTGAGCATAAATATTTTGAGGCTGGCCAATAAAAAAAAAATAAAAAAAAAAAAACTAGGCAGTGACATGAGATCCTGCGTTTCCTGCTACAGTATGCTGGTCATTAAAAGAAAAGGTGTGCATAGAGATTGGAGATTAAGGAATAAAACAGCTCTTCACCACCCTGTTAATGCCAGGATATATATATCAGTGATGAAATCCTTTGAATAGCCTAAAATTTGTCACTCCAGGGTAGGAAAAAATTCATAATTTTGAGGCTGGAATATGCCAAAAAGACTGCACCATAAAGAAAAATAATTATTTACTCATTAGAGAAAGTAACCAAGGGCATGTTATTAGGCATATTTTTAAATAACTTCAAAATGTTTCATAGAACATGAGGAAATGCTTTCCAGAGCCAAATCCATTAAACTATGGGTTATGAAGCACTTTACTATGACCTTCTAGGTTAAAGAACATTCCAAGCTCCGACTGTGATGTGATATACTCTTTGTCTTATCATTTAGCATAGAACTGAAATTGTCCATCCAGAGTATATAAAAAATCTGAGTCAGTCAATTTCTATCACAAATAAGTTTTTCTAATTTTGTAGCAATAACTACATGTGGTAGATCGATTTATTGACCACAGTACTTCACCTCTTTCTGCATCCAACTCCTTTGTGATGGACTCCCTTTTTGGGAGAGAAGAATGGATAATATACTCTTTTCCCTTCACTTTGGACTTGACCATGGGACTTGTTTGGGTCAGTAAGATAGCAGTAAGATGGCAGTAAACACCTTCTCTTTTAATGACCAGTATACTGTAGCAGGAAAAGCAGATATGCTCTTATCCAGTTGTGGCATACTTTTCTGCATCTCTGCCATCGTCACGAGGAGGACGCACCACATCAACATGCTTGTCCAAGGACGATGAGGGGCACAGGAAGCAGAGTCACCCCGGCTGACCCAGGAAGAAAACCACTGGAGACAGATTCAAATGCACAAACTGGTGAACAAAAGGAGCCTTGATATCCACTGAGATTTTCTGATTGCTATGCACCATCGTTATAGAAATAGTTCACTCATAAAAATGTGCAAATGGAAGAGCCTTTAACTCTGGCTATGGCTCATCAAGTAGAAGTGGATATTTTTGGTTGAAAGATTAAAAACAGTAAAATTCCTCTGATTAAAAAATTATTATTATCAACAGTATTTCTTAATGTTTATTTATTTTTGAGAGAGAGAGTGAGCAGAAGAGGGGCAGAGAGAGAGGGAGACACAGAATCTGAAGCAGGCTCCAGACACCAAGCTGTCAGCACAGAGCCCGATGCAAGGCTCAAACCCATGAACCACAAGATCATGACCCAAGCCAAAGTTGGACATTTAACTGACTAAGCCATCCAGGTGCCCCAACAGTATTTTAATTTGCCTTACCTTATGTTTTCTAATTGTGTTAAATTTTTTCAGTTTACCTTGTGTTTCACTATGTGTGAAAAGCCTCTTAAGTAGTCCATAATTACCCAAAGAATGAAAAACACTGAATGAAAAACACTAAAAAGCTATATCAAGTATTAATGTTAAAAAGTATAAAAGTCAAGTACCTTGAACTGGTAAGTTAGTGAATATTTTTTTCCATACACACACACACACACACACACACACACACACACACACACACACAGCATTACCTTAAATTGTTGGGAGAAATAAAATCGCAAGTTTTATTCTATGCATATATTATCCTTGTTTAATGCTGTATGTTAATTTTAGTTGTATGTAGATAACCTATTTTTATATAAAACATATACTGAACAATTCAGAATTACCCCTTGAAAATCATACCAGCAATCAGATTCCGTGCCTGTAACAGCCACTAGGAAAATGCTTTTCTTCTTTTTTCTAGTATCAGCTCTAGAGCTAAGTATATAATTGAATTTATTCCCTTCACCACATGAGCCAAATTGGCTTTAATGGTTCAGATATTTTATTGAAGACACTTGATGCCACCATATGGGGTATCAAAAATAACTAGAGTAACAGTAGACATACCAGACACCTTATATTTGCTACATTTTCACATTATTCCTGATGTATTTAGAACCATGTCTCATTTTCAAGAAGCTTAATTGCTTTATTTTCTTTAATTTCTTTTAATGTTTATTTATTTTTGAGAGAGAGAGAGAGAGAGACAGAGTGTGAGCTGAGGAGGGGCAGAGAGAGAGGGAGACACAGAATCCAAAGCAAGCTCCTGGTTCTGAGCTGTCAGCACAGAGCCCGATGCGGGGCTTGAACCCACGAACTGCGAGATCATGACCTGAGCCGAAGTCGGCCGCTTAACCAACTGAGCCACCCAGGTGCCCCAAGAAGCTTAATTGTTGTACAAGGATTTATATAAAATCCAGAGACCATAACATTATTCCTCAGATTTTGTTGGGTTTTTTTAAGTATTAATTAAGTAATAAGTCATTAAAAATAATGACTTATTTTTTAGTGAGGAAAGGGGATAGAAACAAAAACTGGGGCTTAAAATCTTCAAAATCTATACTATATGAAAATCCCAAAACATATTTTATCACTAACATAAAAGTTAACATTATACTTTTTAAGTTTTTAAGTATTTATTTTGACAGAGAGAGCAGAAGAGCAGCAGAGAGAGAAAGAAAGAGGAAATCCCAAGCGAGCTCCACATTGTCAGCACGGAGCCCAATATGGGGCTCAGACTCATGAGCCATGAGATCATGACCTGCACCAAAACCAAGATTCAGATGCTCAACCAACTGAACCACCCCTGACCCCCCAAAGTTAACATTTTAAATGGCATAAAATCTAATACTTGTAGAAAAAAATATCAAAGTCTGACATATCCATCATTCAAAGTTGAGAATTCATCCAACTACATCCATGACCCTGACTTACTTCATAGATTCATTGCTACTATTGTTAGAGGCCATGGTGGTGGTGGTATTTTTAATCCATACGAGAGGGCAAAAAACTCTGGATAATTCAAATTTTAAAAATCTTTGCTACCATAACACATATTATCAAGTTCAGAAGACATTTAAAATAAATTGATTCACTATTATTTGTTCATCTAATATATATAATATAAAAAATGTGTTTTACTTAGATATAGAGATACAGAGAGAGAGAGAGAGATGAAGATAGGATAGAGATAGAGGTACAGATAGATATAGATATGGATGATATAGATGATAGATATAGATTAGATAAAGATATGTATGTTTATTCCTACCAGGGGTACAACACATGATATATATATTCGGTATAATACTGGTAGGCCAGTACGTACATTCATCAAGAGATATTTTTATCCTATGCACAAGGCTCTTTTCCAAGCACTTTAGCCTCCCCAAAATTTATGAGCTGGTTTATTTCCTATCTCCATCATTACACAGACAAGGAAACTGATACCCTGCAGGCAAATTTGCCCAAACTCAGATAAATATTCAGACAGTCTGACTTAAGAGATTATGCTCTTCTGTGCTATGCTATATTGTCTAAAAAAAAGAACACAAATATTAATAATAACTATGTAATGAGTTAGGCACAGTTCTGAGTGTAGTAATAAGCATTAATCTTCAGAGTGGGTATAATTGTTATCCTGTTTTATAGATGAGAAAGGCAAGATAGAGAGCTTAAATAACTTACCCAAACTCATACAATTAGAAAGATGATGTTTGCATATAATTTGTGTTTTTCCTTCCTGTGTTTTCTGCTAAATGTTTGCCCTTCCCTTTTCCCCTGAGAGAGCAGAGTGTCTTTAACATGCCCTTAGCTATTGGTTTATATTACAGGTTGAAAAGTAGAATAACCTTCATGAGACATGGGATTTCTTGTTTTCTTTTGTTTTGTTTTGTTTTGTTTTCTTTTGTTTTGTTTTGTTTTGTTTTGTTTTGTTTTCAAAAGCTAACCCCAATAAGATTATGCTATGTAATTCATGAGATACCAAAGAGAAAGACAAGAAAAGATGAAAGCAAGGGAGTTTTCACAACTGGAATAAAATAGAGGATTATGGATTCCCCGAGAAGAGAAAGCATCATTTCATTCCCACTCAGGGTCCTCAGCTAGTCACGGATAGTCATAGGGAAGAGAAATAGCTGTGTGAGCCACTGAGGGGCCACAGTAAAGGCTGGACTGAGGCTCCAAGTACTCCAAGTGGGTACTCTGACAAATGTGCCCACTCATTCCCCAATACATCAGGGCCTCTCCCTTTGATGGCACAGCTTGAACTTGGACAATCAGTAGTGATAACTATGGTCTAAAGCATCAAGAGTCTTCCCCCATGGTACTACTCTAAGCATGAACTCTAGTGACTGTCGTATGAATGGAGAGGGAAGAAAGATCCAATAATAACTGGGCTTGCATTTCTCACCATTTGAAGTTATATTGACTTCAGTTTTAGAAAAAGAACATAATGTGATATGACTGGCACAGCTGGCTTCTGGAAGAGAATACATCCTCGCTGCACATAAACCACAACCACTTGAGTAACTGCCAGTGTTCCGTCACATGGGTCCAAGGAAAAGTGTCTTTTCTTACCTAGAAAAATCAACACAATTCTTATTTCTGTACACATTTCAAAAAATTCGTATAAATCAACTTCTTAATGCAGGAGTCCAATGATTTCTAATTTTCCAAAATGTTCTGGCTTATCCTTTCTAACACCATGTCAAGAGAAAGAGTTTAAATCGCAGTCCACCTTCCCAGGAAATTATTTTGTCAAAATACAAATTCCTGCTTTTGAAACAAAGACTCAGGAACAATTGTGCAGGAATTCTGGATGTTAGCCTGAAAGTGTAATAGCATCACATACTAGAGGTGTTCTTTTAACTGACTACAGAAACAATAAAAATGTTGGAACTCCAGCTGTGTGATCTATAGGAATAAGTTCCTACAAAAACTGAAAAAGTACTCTTTTGTAACTTCACCCCTGACATCCATGAAATTGATCTAACCATAATTATGTTCTCCTTTCGCCTAGGCAAATATTTTCAAAATGCCAAAATAGGAAGAAAAAAAATTGATACTTTTGCTTCTTGGTAGACTTATTTAAAATTATGTACAGTTTTAAAAATGATAGACAGATTATGCACACTACCAGGGCATAATATATGAGAGGGATAAATGCCTCTTTGTTTGCTTGTTGAAGATTTTTCTCCATGACAAGGCACAGCTGTCAAGGATTCAGCAGAACTCTGTATGTTTTTTGGCAGGAAAAACAATTATAATCTGAGGTTTGCTGACTCCTTTCCAAATATAGCTCCCTTTTCCACAAAGGTATCTGACAGACTGTAGGAACTCTAACCATACTGAAAACCAAGAAGGCACCTCTTATTTCTAGAAAAGGTCTGTCAAATCATCAAATTCCACAGGTAGAAGCTTGCAATCTCAGTTATTTCAAGAGACGCTTTGAAACTCATAATATAGGGTTTTCAATGGCCTAAAAGACACAATGGCTTCTATTGTACTCATAGATCCATGAACAAATGTTTTGTTATTTCTTGCTAAGCAAAGATATATATTTCTAAGCCCAGATGACAAATCTCAATTAAGGAATGAATTTTGAAATACTTGTGGTACATTTGTTGTCACAAATCCATCAAAGACTGAAAGTTATTATGTGGTGAGTGGCAAGCCTCCCCCCACATGTATTTATTCTGATAGTTTCTGTTATGCTATGATGTTCTTATGAGCTGGATTTATTTCCAAGATAAAGGTTTAATTATCATTCAGGTAATGGTTCAGAATCATGAATGCCCAACAGGGAGAGTACTTCAATGTTCTTAAGTTTAGGGGTTTTGCTTTTGTTTTTCTTTCTGCAACCCTGCAGTGATTTAGGCACTAAAAGTTAGGAAAAAGTGGCTCTTGCAGCATTAAGGAAGTCTAGATGGAGGCTGGACCATTTACTGCTACCAACCACAGCAAGGTCACAATGAGAAAGACAAGATTCTGGATGTTGAATATGTTGTCTGCTTGATTGATTTTGGTTTAGTTTTGGTTTTAGGCCTTTTTGGTGAGGATAATACGAGATAAAAGGAAGGTTTTTAAATTCTACTGCAGTTCTCTTCTCTATAATAAGCAAGCAATTGAAGTTATTGTCCACTCAGGAATTTGAATACTCTGAGCTGCTTCAATATCCTGTTGAAACTGTTAGCTAATTGTATTTCTGTGGCACCCATCCTGAGTTTTTCATTCCCTTTCAAAGCAAACCAATCAAAAGGCAGAATATGAGAATGCTGGCCTTTGGTAGTCCCGGAGGTGCCCACATTTGGAAAAAGAACATATCTCCCAGTTTTTAACTTACATCTTGTTTTCTGACCCTCAAATTGGATTTGAGTTGGCTTATAAGAAAATATATGCTTATTATAAGGCTGTTAAAAAGTATACATGTAAAACCTCAAGCCATTGAATATAGGTAGAAATAAACATGGTAACTATGAAATCTAATATGGTGATAATGCCCTAGCATTGCCTTTAGCTCTGAACTTTCCCTTAAGACAAAGCAAAAATGGTAATTCAGTCAATTCAGTGCATTTTATTTATTAATTGACAGACAAAAGTATGGTAGTCCTTTAATAAAGACAAATTTTTCTTTACATTAGAATTGATTTCATGGAGTCCCTGGCCTTTTAGGATTCCAGGAATGGCATCATGTTTTAGCAACCTTATCATGGAATCAGTAGGCAACTGACTTATAAGAAGGTTTAATAATGCCTTATACCATTTGAATATATCAGATACTTGCACAAAAAGACAGAGATATCAAAAGTGAATTTATTATCTTCATAAAATAATATATTATGGATACTTGTATTCACCTACCCCATAAGATGGGATATACCTATTCAAGGAGCAAAGTGAAAGCAATACTTAAGACTACCACATTTCTGCCATGCTTTCCTTCCTTAAAGATCAACCAGTTTTGAGCCACTTTACTGCCACCAGGGAAAATAAAATCTTTCATAGTCTGGATCAAACACTGATTTCAGAAGTCATAAAACTGAACTCTTTAGTCTGTGCCAGTACATTATGAGACCAAACTTGCCATGGATAATCATGGATACCTCTTATTACAAGAGGGGTTAGGTGGGGAGACATGAAAATGAGATAATAGTTGTTTACCAAATGAAAGGTTTTCAGCTACTGAAAAGAATGAAACAAAAATGGGTAAAAGAAAAAGCTCCACATGGTTTCATATTTAGACTCCTCATAATTCTCTTAGCTGACTCCTGTGGAAGAGGTCCTCAGTACCCTTAAGTATGTCACCAACGAACAGCCCTGCCATCTTTTCGTTCTTATGAAGCAAAAGATGAAAAAGTATAAGCTATTGACTCCTACCTCCTCATTTGCTAGCCCTAAGACTGAACAAGTTATCGTTTCCTCTGGGTTTCCTCATCCATAAGATAAAAGTGATAACCAACCCCCCCAAATTTCTGTAAATATTAGATATAAAAATCACAGGACACACATTGGGTGCCCTACGTATTTTCACTTCCTTGTCCTTTATTCCCCTACATGGCTATAAAAAAAAGCCAGCAATATTCACTTTGAATACCAATATTCTGAACTCTTTCATGATAAATCCCAAATCATCCTGTGGCATTCTTACTGAATACAAAAGTTTGTAAATACTCCCCTGTTCTCATTTAAAAAATCCAGTGGCTAGGGGCACCTGGGTGGCTCAGTCAGTTGAGCATCCAACTTCGGCTCAGGTCATGATCTCACAGTTTGTGAGTTCGAGCCCGCCATAAGGCTCTGTGCTGACACTCAGAGCCTGGAGCCTGCTTCGAGTTCTGTGTCTCCCTCTCTCTCTCTGCCCCTCCCCACCCCTGCTCACACTCTACTTTCTCTCTCTCTCAAAAATAAATAAACATTAAAAAAAATTTCCTTAAAAAATCCAGTGGCTAAAGAAGGATTATTTAACGGATGAAACTAGATAACTGGGCAACAGTTTGCAAAACAAAATAAATGAGTGCTTTATTACATATCACACACCAAAATAATTTTTATGTGAACTACCCATAAAGAAATAATCTATTAATGAAAAAACGCCTAAAAATTAATGAAATAGAAATTCTAATTGATAGATTTGACTATATAAAATTGCCAACTTTCCTAGGTGAAAAAAAAAATCACAAAAGTAATTAAAATTAAATAAGGAAAATAAGCATATATTACAGCTTAATATCTATCCTTAATATAAAAACACTCACATACAAACAATAAACAAAATTAAAACCCATATAAAACAATTTGAAAAATATAAGCGGATGAAAAAGATTAAGGTAGATTCCTAGGCAACATCATTTTCCTTCTTATTTCTCCCAGTATTTATTGTGTATCACCCCTATGTCTTCAAAGATTCATGCTTTAGGGAAAGCTAACTCTATTCCCATGTTCCAGATGGATTCTCATTAGTCTGAACATACAAAAGGCTGGTCCTGGCTCTTGGTGCCTGCTTTTTTCCCAGAAGTAGTCATGTGGCCAAAATTGGTCCAATCTGGAGGAAAGGACTTATGTATCATGGTTACAGGAGAAATTCTCAGTCTGTCTTTCTGGATGTGAGCAAGAAAACATCTACCTCTGACAAATAGAGCCAGTCTCAAGATGAGACTGACACTAAAATGTCAGGACACAGAAAGAATTTGTGTTCTTATGGATATTAAGTAGATGGCCAGGCTACTTTACAGTTGGTTCCACCTACCAACTTTCATTTATGTGAGACAAAAAATATATTGAGACAATTAGGAAATAAAAACATTATATATAATATAGATACTAGCCATGACTGTATTTACCCATTGCTGTTAATTTGGAGAAATGGTCAAAAATTTGCTAATAAGAGAATTTATAGTTTGTTTTTTTTAATTTTTTTTCAACGTTTATTTATTTTTGGGACAGAGAGAGACAGAGCATGAACGGGAGAGGGGCAGAGAGAGAGGGAGACACAGAATCGGAAACAGGCTCCAGGCTCTGAGCCATCAGCCCAGAGCCCGATGCGGGGCTCGAACTCACGGACCGCGAGATCGTGACCTGGCTGAAGTCGGACGCTTAACCGACTGCGCCACCCAGGCGCCCCGAGAATTTATAGTTTTATATACTTTTATATTAAATCAAGGTTGAAAACAAATTAGTGAACATTTAACTTGAGAAGCTAGAATAGTCTAAAAGATAGTGTTAGAATGTTTCACAACAAATTTTAATAGTGGTTAACTCTCATGAGGAAGAGACAAAAGTATTTGCATTGAAAATAAATTAGCCTTGTTGGGGCGCCTGGGTGGTGCAGTCGGTTAAAGCGTCCGACTTCAGCCAGGTCACGATCTCGCGGTCCGTGAGTTCGAGCCCCGCGTCAGGCTATGGGCTGATGGCTCAGAGGCTGGAGCCTGTTTCCGATTCTGTGTCTCCCTCTCTCTCTGCCCCTCCCCCGTTTATGCTCTGTCTCTCTCTGTCCCAAAAATAAATAAACGTTGAAAAAAAATTTTTTTTAAATAAAAAAAAAAAGAAAAGAAAAGAAATTAGCCTTGTCTATAATGTTTAATATATTTTTAAGCAGATGCACATGTGGGTTATTAGTATAATAAAGGCATATTTTTAAAACAGTGCTATTGACTGAATTTTTGTGTATTCTCAAAAGTCATACGCTGATACTTAACCACCAGTGTAATAATATTTTTGGGAGGTGATCAGGTCATTAGTGAGGAGCCCTCATGAATGAGATTAGTGACCTTACAAGAGAGACCTTCTGAGAGGTCCCTTATCCCTTCCACCAATTAAGAACACAGCAAAAAGACCGCCATCTATAAACCAGGAAGCAAGCTGTAACCAGACACAGAATCTGTCAGCACTTGATCTTGGATATCCTAGCCTCTAATACTATATGGAAGAAATTTCTATTGTTTATAAATAATAAAGAAGAAAGTAGCAAGCTTTCCTAATTAAATATAGAATTTCTGGAGCCTCCAACATGGCTAAGTTGTGTTTTCAGTCTGACTCAATGAAATTCCCACATGCCAGCTGCTCACTGGACTTTCTAGATGCCTTTGGTCTATGCCCTATTTTGCATTAGCCCATGATTCTTAGGGGGCACAGCTACAGAGAATGTGGGTCTTGGTGATTATAATACTTCTCTCTGGCCTATCTCCCTCTGTTTTTCCTTGCAGATGCAGGCAGAATCCAAAATTAAGGTTATTCAACAGAAAACAATTCTTTCTTTTGAGATTGTGTCCAGGAAAGATGAATACAAATCATAACTTTCCTAGAGGACCTCAAGCCATTATCATAAGGGTTACAATCAATAGAGGAGAAATAAGACTTTCTGAGTTACTTCAGTAAGGCCTCATTCCAATATAAAATGGTATAATAGCACTTTCAATATCTTCTGTGAATATATTTCCAGGCAGTGGTTTGTTAGTAAATATTTAACAAGCTCGCCAAAAAATAAGAAAAAAAGTCTTCATGTGTACATGCTACATAAGTTTATTTTAAATTTTACTGACATAAATGTATATTGCACACCTTGAAAATAATAATAAAATATACAATACTAATTTGTAAATCCTATATAGACAATTGATTCTCAGAGAATATTTTCATTGATTTTTACCAAACTCTTATATTAGCAGCCAAATTGGTTGCAAATGATGAATGAGTATAGCTCTGACAATATGTTGGCTGATATTTTCATTTACATTAATAACTAAAATGAAAGTCAAACAGACCCTTAATGTTGGAGCTTCATGCACTTGATGATGCTGGCCAGTACTTTGCTAAATCCTATGAGTTTCAAATACTGAAAGAATATCTCCCAATTTTTTTTCTATTTGGAACATAATGACTATAGATAATGCTTTTGAATTTAATGCTTATTATTAACCTTTTCTCTATTGTTTTCTTAATTCTATACAATGAACAAAATAATATATCATGATTTGTAGCTGATTTCCATAATGTCAATACTTCTGTTCTGATGGCTTTCAAGCTTTCAAGGTGGTATCACTGATAATGGATTTGGGAAGAGATAATCAGAAGACATCATTATAAAATATTTCTACCATATAGATATAATAGATATATCTAATCTCAAGAGCTGAGATAATAGTATAATGTAGTAAAATAATTAGAAAGTGATGAGTTTTGAGTATTATTTTGTTTTTAATATAACCAATTTGGTTATAAATTTATAGTATTATGAATTTAATAACAACTGTGTTATTAACAATTAGTTCATAAAATTTCTGAAAATGTAACAATCTCCTCTTCGTGAACTAGTACAAGCCAGTTTCAACACACTACTGGTTGCAAGTATCACTGCATAACTCTCTCTCTTTTTTTTTTTAAGTAGCTCTAGCCCAACATGGGGCTTGAACTTCACCACCCCAAGATCAAGAGTCGCATACCCCACCGACTGAGCCAGCCAGGACCTCTCATTGTATAACTCTTAAAGGAAGGTCTGACATAGGCGCTAAGTTCCTTATAACTGTAAAGAAATTACAGAAATGCTATTGAAAATATCTCTATTAATTCATGGTAAACTATCACTTTAGAAAAGCCAGGGATCAATACTGAAATCATGCTTCATATCTAAAGATACAATCTCTACTGCAACATATGCCACAAATAGAAAGGCATTACTAACGACATTATATTTCCTTTGTGAGATTATTTAAATAAAATGGTGCTTGTATTGTGAAATAAAGAGCATTCTCATAATTCTCATGATGTCCCTTCTATACCAACTGGTCCTCCTGTATCATCTACCTTAGCTGTGGTACCAGCTACACTTCTGATCACCCAAGATCTGGACATTTTGGACATCATCGTAGCCTCTTCTCTCCCTTTCATCTAATGCCTCCACCAGCCCTCCTTTCATACACCTCACGGATGCTTCAGATCTTCTGGACTTCACCCTATACTCCAGGGCCTTTGAAGAGACCCCAGTCACCACTGCTGAGCTCCACATGGGCTCCAGAGACTTTTTTGACCAGACCTGCAGTACCTTACCTCATGCACCACAGTGCCTTTGCATATCACCTTCTTTCCTCCTTATAGTAAGGCCTCTAGTATGTTTTCATTGCCATGAGAGTTCTCCTAAAGCACAAATCTGTCCTGCTTAGAAACCATCCTATGATGTTTTACCCCACGTTATAGGATACAGTCCAAGCTCCTTGTCATGACATCAAGGACTCTCACAAAGTGGCCCTGCCTCTGACTCCAATTTTGTTTCCCACAGCTCCCCACTGCAGGCCAGTAGTAACACACTTGAATTTCCTAAATGGCAGTCATCATTGATATTCTGTTTAAAGTTTTGCATTTGTAACGTGGATGGAACTGGAGAATGTGATGCTAAGTGAAATAAGCCATACAGAGAAAGACAGATACCATATGGTTTCACTCTTATGTGGATCCTGAGAAACTTAACAGGAACCCATGGGGGAGGGGAAGGAAAAAAAAAAAAAGAGGTTGGAGTGGGAGAGAGCCAAAGCATAAGAGACTCTTAAAAACTGAGAACAAACTGAGGGTTGATGGGGGGTGGGAGGGAGGAGAGGGTGGGTGATGGGTATTGAGGAGGGCACCTTTTGGGATGAGCACTGGGTGTTGTATGGAAACCAATTTGACAATAAATTTCATATATTAAATAAAAAAAATAATAAAGTTTTGCATTTGTGTTTATATGAAATGTTACAGAACAAACAAGGTGATAACATTGTTTTCTCTTTTTTCTCTTAATTTAGAGATAAATGTGTTGCATGTTCTTTTTCTTCTACTCTCCCCTCTACTTTCTGTCAGTTCTGTGCCCTAAATTTCTCTTGAATCTTTCCATCCCTTCTGATACTTTCCCAGTCAGAAAATGCTATTATCATGTTCCTAAACTGATTAAATAACTCATAACTGCTATTCCTATATTTCTTCATATTCTTTTCAATTTTTTCTCCACACTGCAACCAGAATTTTTTTTAAGCCATGAATCCTGGGGCGCTTGGGTAGCTCAATCAGTTAAGTGTCCAACTCTTGATTTCAGGTCACATTATGACCTCACAGTTCATGAGATGGAGCCTGGCATCATCAGGTTCTGTGCTGATAGTAAGGGGCACGCTTGGGAATCTCTCTCTCCCTTGCTCTCTGCCCCTCCCCCACTCATACTTTCTATCTCAAAATAAATAAACATTTAAAAGCCATGAATCCCTTCTCAAATCTCTAAAAATAAAGTTATTTTTAAAAAGCTTTTTAAATGACTAAACGTCTCTATTCTCTTATGTGTCTCAACTAAACAACATTTTGTCAGGGAAGCATTCCCTAATATGATAGGCTAAATCAATTTGCCCTGTTTCAAACGCTTAATGGCATCTTATGCTATATAAAAATATATAAATTTAATGAGAAATTATTCATTTAAGGGCCATTATTGCCCCCACTATTCTGGGTGAAAATATGAGTCATGTCTGTTTTATTTACCAAGCACATAGAAGATATTCAAAAATTATTTGTAATTAAGTATACTATCAACTTAATTCAGCTTTCAGGAGTTTTTGAAACCTATTCTTAAGGTGATTGACAACATTAAAAATAATCAGCATGAAATTAATTGGTATTACTCTTCAGTTATTTATTCTTACACACTAAGTGGTACAAAAAACTTCTGTGTAATTGCCACAGTATTGATTCAGCATATTAGTTTCTTATTACTTCTGTAACAAATTACCACAAACTCAGTAACTTAAAATAACAAAATTTATTCTTATAGTTCTGGAGATTAAAAATTCTAAAATGAGTATTACGGGGCTAAGGTCAAGGTGTCCACAAGGCTGGTTCCTTCTGAAGATCCCAAGGGAGAATCTGTTCCTTTTCTTTGTCGAGCTTCTAGAAGCTACCTGCATTCCTTGGCTTGTGGCCCCTTCTGGCATCATTCCAATCTTGTGTCCCTTGTCACATCTACTACCGACTCTGATCTTCCTTTCTCTTACAAGGACCTTTGTGACCACATTGGGCCCATCCAAATAATCCAGAATAATCACCCAGTCTCAAGATTCTGAATCATATCTGCGAAGTCCCTTTTACCACGTAAGATGACATATCCACAGGATCAGGCTATGGAAAATCTTTGGTGTGGTGGTGAGGTTGGAGACATTATTCAGCCTACCATACTTAACTATGAGACTTTTAATAATTCATATACAGGAAAATCTCTTAAATTTTCTGTCTTTTTGAGGGAAAGAAAAATGTTATTTATCCTAAATTAGGTCCCTTCTGCAATAGAGTTTTAAATGACTGCAAAAATGAGTTTGGCTGCTTGAAGGGTTTTTTTATTATAATAATTTACAAATCTCATTAAGCTTTGTTATTGTTTTCTCAGTTCAGAATGCACAGCTGTCACCAGAATGATATGCATGAGTTAGAAGGTATATAAAACCACTTGTGGGAAGACTTCCTGGTTCTTTTTTTGATATTTATGATGGGACTTATTTTCTTGACTGTATCTTATACAATGATTAGATGCCATAAATTGTTGTGAAGCTAATGAAACAAGCAAACAAACAAATATAAAATAAAAGGTTCAACTTCATTTCTCAAAATCACCAAGGAACTTCTCCTAGACTATACCACTCTGCAATCTTTATTCTTTCCCAAAACACACACATACTACATTTTAATCTTCAGATTTAAGATGCAAATTTTAAAAATACTAGGATCTTAAAAAGCAAATTGGATCCTATTTTTCACCTAATCACATTGCAAATTGGCGCTTTACAAATGAATCATTTGGTCACTTAATGGCCATTGTAAAATTAAATCTAGCTGTAAGACTTACCATCAGTGCAACCATCTTTAACAAGGAAAGCATTCAACTAAAATTATGACAACCCCAGACGTGATAATGATCATCAACAGTTGCTCTGAATTTACAGTCGATCACAAATCTCACCACATCTTTGAGTACAAACTCTTAGTATTGGTCTTTCCTCACAGACATGATAGTGAGAAATATGCTTGAAAATTGTGAAGGGCAACTACAAATCATGAGACTGGCTTTATGTGTCACTAAACATCTGCCTCCTTATTTTATAGAAACATTGACAAAATCTGAAAGATTACGAGAAAGAACCATTCTACAATTTATTCTAACCACAACATGAACCTAAGTTGATTTTGTTGTGATGGTTACTTACAAAAGAATGGGATAGTTTTTGTTAATTCACTTCAAGTAGTTGAAATCTACATATACATACTAACTGATGACAGAAGAGGCTTAACTAAAATTGTGCCGTGTGTCAACAGAAGTCTTACTTCTGAAAACTTACTTGAATTTTTTAAAAAAATGGTATCAGTAATACCCACAAAGCACTTACTTCATAGATTTCATTGTGAACACATTATGTAATTAATTTCTCATAAAATCAAATGTCTTTTTATTCATTATACTATGCATAGGCAAAATGAATGCTTGGAAATGTAATGCCTATATCAACTTTTATAGAAAATATATCTTATCATTTGAGTCTGAGTCTTGAGATACAAAGAAAAATCACTAAATTGCAGAAGTTCTAATATGTCATTCAATTCTTTTTTTTTAATATTTATTTATTTTGGGGAGAGAGCAAGCAAGGGAGGGGCACAGAGAGGAGGACAGAGGATCTGAAGCAGGCTGTGCACTGACAGTCTAACAGCAGTAAGCCTGATGTGGGGCTCAAACTCACAAACCGGGAGATCATGACCTAAGCTGAAGTCAGACACTCAACCAACTGAGCCATCCAGGTGCCCCATACCTCATTCAATTCTTAATCTAATATACTGCCCTCATATTTGTAGTATAACTACAAACAATCAGATATGGAAGTATTATAATGTTATATAAAATGTGATACGATTTTCTAGTCACTGAGAGTGTTATTCAATTCACTCCCTGTAGTTAATTCACCAAGGCTTGATTTGCACAGAAGACATATCTTTTTCAGGAAAAACACCATGACTCCCTAAATACAGTTTCCCTCTTATGCATGGGACTGCTAATCACCGCCCTAACTCCAGAAACATATGCCTGGGCAAACAACCCAAGCCAGTGCAATCAGATTCTTTCCCATCGCATTACATTGAAGAGAGTCCACTTTTCTTTGGTGGTGGAGCAGGAAAAATACGAGCCACTTTTCTTCTAGCAGCCTGGATTTCTTACTCATGAAGAAAACTAACTTGGAAGAATTAGTACTCCGTGCAAAGAGAAGTATTAATAAAAGATGCAGAATAAAGATTATGGCCATTTTTGAACACTGGGTCGAAATCATTTTAAAGGACCATATGTATCCCTGTGCATCCTCTGCCTTGGATCGTGGGGCCAACAAACTCCCTTCTTTGCTTAAACTAGTACAAGAGTCAGGAAACCATGGGCTGGAAGAGAAGTAGGGAATGAGTTTTCACAGAAGTGCTTTGTGATTAATGGAAAGATTGGTGAGATTTTGATAGTGGAGATGGGAAGTGATAGGTAAGAAACAGCATAGGGAGACATAGTAGGAAAGAATTTAACATGTAATGAAGCTAGGCTACCCTACTCTAATCCCACCTGGTGCTCAAAGCGTTCCTTCCAGAAGACTACCACGAGGCTGCATGTGATAGTCTTTACTTGCTATTTTGCAGTGTGGCCTGGGCATTGGGAAAAAGAAAGACAATGTGGGGATTCTGGATGGAACTCATCAAAATCTGTGTGTATGGAATGCATCACCGCTGCTTTTAATCTGCAGACAACATACAAGCTTGCACTAAGAGGCAAGGCAATAGGGAGCGATGGACAGATCAGCTCAGGGGACTGCTAAGTAGCAGCAGTGTGCAGTGGTCACCCAAGTAAAAACAGACAGACATTTGTTTGCTTCCCTGGTGCTGGTGATGTGTAATAAATAGCAGTTTCTCCAAGTAGGTCCTCTAATTTCAGGTGCCTTATAACAGACATCACTGAGCTCCTCCAGCATCACGTCCCGTGACCCTCTTAGGGCTGCTCCTAGGACAAGTGACTCTCATCTTGCCCCTATTCTCTGTTAAATTTAATGCAATCGTCTAAATTGAACACCTGCCTCCTTCAGGACCTCTTTGGTTCTTAAGAGACATTCTTCTTTTTAGCAGAATTCATATCTTGCAGATCAAAGTTTGCTTTTTTGAGCATAATGTTTCTGGGTGAGTTTCAAAGCCTGCTTTAAAAACAAATTGAGGGGCGCCTGGGTGGCTCAGCTGCTTAAGCATCCGACTTCAGCTCAGGTCATGATCTCAAGCCTTGTGAGTTCAAGCCTTGCATCGGGCTCTGTGCTGACAGCTCAGAGCCTGGAGCCTGCTTCGGATTCTGTGTCTCCCTCTCTCTCTGACCCTCCCTTGCTCACGCTCTGTCTCTCCCTCTCTCTAAAAAATAAGGAAACATAAAAAAAAAATTTTTTTTAAACAAATTGAAAAATGCACCTAATTCTCAGGCTAATTTTGATGCTTCTGGATGACAAATCGTTATTTACAAAGTGGCGCAGATATTTATTGAGCTTATTTATTATGTCAGGCACTTTTCTAATGTAAAAAAAGGAAAGGAAAGGAAAGGAAAGGAAAGGAAAGGAAAGGAAAGGAA
>NW_024412376.1:30454790-30489190 GCF_014898765.1 Herpailurus yagouaroundi
AAGGAAAGGAAAGGAAAGGAAAGGAAAGGAAAGGAAAGGAAAGGAAAAGGGCAAGTCCTAATAATCTAAACATTTTCTACAACATTCTTAACTTTGATCAATTTTGCATCTCTGTCAAGATCATTCTTTTTTCGTGTCTTTGCTCTAAATCCCAAGGCCTAGTAACTTAATCCATCCCATTTTAAAAACTAATAATAATAATAAGCTGTTTAGGAATGTATTTTTATTCTAAACTACTTACTGGAAAACGGAGAAATGACTAATTCAAAACTCTTGTTCTTGTGTTTCCCCCACCCTCCACCCCCCGTCTAATTCAAAATGCTGAGGGGGCTGCTCACCCTCGTGTATTTCCTGGCAGTACTAGCAACAGAATAAAAGGATCTTCTCTGTGATCTCCTGCATGCTGGTGATGGAGATGTTATGTGTCTGCTTTGTGGTCACCCCTGGGCTGCCCGGGGTCACTAGCATACTCATCCAGTCTGGTTGCTGGCCCTGGCAGCCTGTTGCCAGCTGTCCAGCCTGATGGCTGATTGCACTGCTCTCTCGGATGAGGAAAGCCCTGGAGGCAGCGCTACCTCTTTCTCTGCAGTCTAGTTACTGGCCTCCACATGACCCACTGAGGCTCATTATTTTTTCGTTTTGTCGATCTGCTAAGATGACAAGAAGCTCCGCCTCCTCTGGTTCCTAGGCTTCCTCTGGACTCACAGGAAACCTCATCCACCCTTGTACCACTGGCTTAGTGTGGACTCGGGCTATCCTATGCATGTACTCCCAACTACACCATGCTACAGTTCTAGAAAAACCAGTGCAGAAAGCCAACATGGCGAACACCTGCCTCTGGGGTATCCTTAGACCAGGAAGGGGGCACCAGGCCCTTGCACCCAAATTGCCCCTGAGCTTCCTGAGGGATAATTTGGAGCACTCCTTTGGAACAGGAAATGTTGAAAGCTGCCACTCACCCCATGGAGGGAAGGAATTAGATGCTAACACTATCTTTCTGAAATCTCTACTCTCTGGGAAGAACATTTCCTTCCAACCAACTTTATATTCCTGCTCTAAATGGGGCAGAGGAAGGTGGGGGGAAAACTGATTGATCTTCCTTATTCACTCAGTTTTATCCCATGGCTCAAAAGAGGTCACTGAACCCTGCCATCATTTTCTCATTTCTTTGTGCTCAGCAACGTGAGGTGGAAGACACTCACAAGAAACTGAACCCAAATACAAGTAAATAAACCATATGCTGATATTTTATTAATATTTTTGAATCTTCTCGGACCACTTTGAAGTGGTAAACTACAACGAAGAGAAGCAAACTTTGCAAAACCCTGAATGCTCCAGGAATCACATCTCAGACTTCCCCTCTTTCTTCTTCACATACTCCCAAGGTCATGTTGCCCAGAATCCGGCTTCACACCCCAACTATGTATTGTTGACTCCTGTATGCCCAGACTCTCCTCTGAAATCCAGACTTATGTATTTAATGTCCTATTTGGTATCTTTCAGTTTTCAATTAATTCAGCAAATATTTTCTGACACCTACTATTTGCAAGTCACTGTTTCCACACTCCTAGGCAGAGATTCATTGTTTTATAGTCATAGTAAAAAGTAACAAGCAGAACTGAATTAAATTGTTTTCTCAATCAGTGATAATCCACTTCAGTGAACATGCTTCTGAAAGTCAGCCAATCAGTGGCATCCAGCTTCTTTTTGCAGCCAACCTATCAAAAACAGCCTCCCTTCAATGCATATGCACACCTCTGATATTCAACCCATCAACCGCCTCCCCATACTAGTGACCAAGCTTTTCCAGCCAAATTAACTCATTCCTGCCACTGAATGTTCACCAATACTTGAATGCTTTCAGGCTTCCTAACTATCCTATTTAAGATCAGTAGTCTTCTTTGTTTGGAGAGACCATGCCTAACAAACACTGTTTGTTTCTCCCTTTCTTAAATAAGTTCAACTGTTTTGCATAGAATTGAATGCTGATCTCATGCTTTGGGAGTTGAATAAATGACTAAATTATAACACATTTGGGTAAACCAGCTCTGCTAAACCAACACAGGATTAGTATAACTACCATAAAGATAGGAGAGAGTGCTACAAGTTCCATCTCTCCAATACTTACATCAAACCACAAAAAGCAAGTTTGAATTAATCCCCAGAATGCCAGATGACAAAAACCAAGTTTACTATCAAAGTCTTCCTATATGGCTGCATGGGGTGCATACTGAGTGTATTCATTTGCTTGGGCAGCCATCATAAAATATCACAGATTGAGTGGCTTACATAATAGTACTTTTTTTTCTCACGGTCCTGGAGGCTGAAAGTCCAAGATTAGGGTATTAACAGGTTTGGTTCCTTCAGAAGCCTCACTCCATGGCTTGCTGATGGCCTTGCTGATGGCACTCTGTCCTCACATGGTCATCTCTCTGAGAGTTCACGTGTCTAGTGTCTCTCCATGCGTCCAAATTCCCCCTTGTTGTAAGGACACTAGCCATATTGGACCAGAGCTCACTCTGATCCAATTTTAACTTAATCCCTTCTTTAAAGACCTTATCTCCAATACAGTTACAGTTAGGACCTCAGCATATGTCTTTGTGGAGTATACAGTTTAGCCCATAACACTAAGATACACAGTCCAGATCCCTCATTAATACTACAAGAAAGGGGCACCTGGGTGGCTCAGTCATTTAGGCATCCGACTTCGGCTCAGGTCATGATGTCGTGGTTTGTGGATTCGAGCCCCGCGTCAGGCTCTATGCTGACAGCTTGGAGCCTGGAGCCTGCCTTGGATTCTGTGTGTGTGTCTCTCTCTCTGCCCTTCCCCTGCTCATGCTCTGTCTCTGTCTTTCTCTCTCTCTCTCAAGAATAAAAATTAAAATTTTTTAAAAAAATACTACAAAGAACTATTTCTCCAGATGCTGGGAAGAGCTGCCAGCACACACCCTTCAGCCATCAGCCCTTTTCAGAAATTGCCTTGATGGAAAAGTCTCCTTCCCCAAGATAACATCCTCTTCTCTGAGTTGCTCCAAAAAATGATCAATACAATACCTTAAAGGCCAGCCCTAGTTTCAACCTGGAATCCCTTTAACAGCCCATCCCAGCTTCAAAGCAACTTACAGAGTCTCCTGAATCTCCTGGGTCAACTGGTTTGATATGGGTCCATATCAAACTCTCCCTCCTCCCTCCCTGTTCCTTCCCTGTCACAGATTGGATTCCAAGAGTACTTCCTAGGGTGCATGGATAGCTCAGTCAGTTAAGTGACCCACTCTTGATTTTGGCTCAGGTCATGATGCCAGGGCCGTAGGGCCAAGCCCTGTGTTGAGCCCTGTGTTGAACTCTGTGGGGGCACCGTGCTAAGTGAGGAGTCTGCTCTCTGTCTCCCTCTGCCCTTCCTTTACTTGCTCATGCTGTCTCTCTTTAAAAAAAAGAAAAAAAAAGAAATAGTACTTTCTAGTACATTTTCTACACATTAATCTCTATTTCCAAATCTGCTTCCTACGGGACCCAGCTCGAAACAGAGCTGTCCACTTCTGAAACAGAGTCCTGATTACATTGGGAAAAATTAGTAGAAGCAAATCTGGTTAGCCTGTTATATTATTCATAAGTTCACAGTAAATGATATTCCACACAGGGTTATAGAGATGGGGTAGAGTGTTTGAGATTCCTTTAAATAATGGTACATTCATAAATTGTTTATCATAGGTCAGAAATTTGAGTCCCCTATGGACTGTTTGAATAAAGTTATTACATTTAGATATTCTTAAGAGGTTATGTTTATTTAAGTCATCACCGAAGCACAGAGTTTTTAGCTTTTGGTAAATATTCCCTTGGGTATACATTAGAGAGCATATAGTGCCTAATAGAATATGAATTAAACAAGGAAACTGCTCAGAGAAGCAAAATTTCTGGTCTGACCAGTTTTGCCTGTTTATCCAGAGGAATGGATATGGTTACTGGTAGACGCCTGCGATATGAAAAACAGTATGTAACATTCTTTTTTTTTTTCAATGTTTATTTATTTTTGACAGAGAGAGAGAGACAGAGCATAAGGGGGGAGGGGCAGAGAGAAAGAGGGAGACACAGAATCTGAAGCAGGCTCCAGGCTCTGATCTGTCAGCACAGAGCCCAACGCGGGGCTCAGACTCACAGAGGGCGAGATCATGACCTGAGCCAAAGTTGGATGCTCAACTGACTGAGCCACCCAGGCGCCCCAATGTCACATTCTTGTTGTTACCCCTGCACACTTATTGAGACCAACTTTCAAAGCATGGAAACCAAAAGCTTCCTCTCTGGGCCAAGATGAAGATCCAGCACTGGCAGGCATTTACTATAAGAGAACTGAATTATAACCAACTCCCAAGGTGGATGGCTCCCCCTTTCTTCTAGAGCACAGCTGAGCCTGCAAGAGAATAACCCCCTACCTACTGCCATCTCACCCTCGGATCATAAGCATCTACTGTACGTATATGTACCATACTATTATATCTTGCTTGCATGGTTTTGTTATTGTGGATTATCCAAATTGTAATCTGACTTCCCATATCACTTTGAGAAAATTACATAACCAAGTAGTTTCTGTTTTGAGCAATGCCCATGCTGTTAACAGATCCATCTATGCCCACTGCCACCGTAACACACACAAACACAAACATATACACACACACGAATGTTGGTGGGGGGAACAAAAGGCCATGTATAAACTTCTCAGTGAACTAGCTATAAGATTCTTTAGTTGCTTCATATTAAATTAAGTATTTTAATGAATTCTACTTTCTTCTTGAAGTCACATAACCATTACTAGACAATGGACTCATAGAGGAGGAAGAAAAGTCTTTGAAGCTCTACAATACATGAACAGAACTTGGACACTGTCATTAACAAGTCTGCTGTTCATGCCTCCAGAAATAATCATCCAAACTCTCATGCACAGCGAATAAAGTACAGCACACCATCCCATTAAGGTTCACATACATAAAATCTGTACACTGTATCAGTGTTTCTCAAACCATCTCGAGGTAAAAGATCAGTTTTGTTTGTTCTTATTTCCAATTCATTTTTTCTATTGGTGAACTGATTTTTTTGTGTGTATATCATACTCAAGGAGATGAATCCACTAGCCAGCTAGGGTGTTTTCACAATGTCAAATGCTATAAAATGTTTCTATTCGCTGACTCTCCATTTCTCCACTTACTGCAGACTGGTAACAAGCAGTTCATGGACCAGCACAAGTCCATAGACTACATTTGAAATAGCACAGCTCTGTGTAATCTCTGTGGCACTGAAAGGGAGATATAAACTTCACAACATACCATCTCCAACTCATTGCATAACAAGATGGAAATAGATGGAATAGAAATTATCTTACATGAGCTTAAATGCTTAAAACTGACCTCCCTGGCATTAACAAAGATTAACATGTTAATCCACTCTTATATCTTTTAATTTTTAAATAATACATCTGAAATGGAAAGGAACATAAATCTTTAACAATAAATTCATTTTCTAAAAGCCATCTTTTTTTTTTAATTCTGAAAGAATTGTTTATAGATCAGTATTGGTTCAGGAAGTACTTGCTTGGCATACAAATATTCTAGAATCTGCACTAGACATTGGACTAGCTTAGCCTGTCATTGAGGAGTTCTCTATTTAAAACACCATCTAGCAAAATATCAGGTAAGAGATCTTAGTCACTAGAAGAAAAGTCCCAAGGTCCCTAGTAGGTCTGTGAGTATCATTCCTGTAGTGACATTACCAGTATGAAGTATACCAATTTAAACTCTATTGCTGAACCTGAAATGATCAGTTCCCACTGGCTGCTGTGAGCAAAGGCTTTATTGCTGTTGTCCTGAAGGACCACATCAATCATCAGGTTAAATCTGCAGGAAAGGCCCTGCCTTGGGTCTGTGCAATGCACAGGTTTACACAAACAACTTGAGATTTCATAATGTCACATATCACATCCCAAGAATTACTGAAGTTTTGTTGCAAGATGTTGCAATAAAGAAAGAAAAACTTTCTAGCTGACTAGTTCATTTGCTTAGAGTCAATAGTCAGCTCTTTCAGTCTGTTGGCTTGCTGGTCAGTAACTAGGTCTATACATTTCATAAGGATCAATTTTGACCCTCAAACATTTTTCTGGTAACCAGAAATAATTCCAGATCTTTCCTAAACAACAGAATAAAATATACTATAACCAATCATTTGTTTCCATGGCACAGTCTGCAGGCTGACTATCCTTAAAGAGAGGAAAAAGATACTGGTATGCCGTAGCCAAAAGTCCAGCTCGAAAGACAGAGAAATTTTAAAGGGGAATCGCCAAATAATCTGTGATAAATATACTTAAAGGAAAGCCATGTGTGCAGTATATGCTTGGCTAACATGAAAGCTTTCAGAAGTGGGGCCTCAGGATGGAAGGCATGGGTAGTTTAAATTCTGGTTTTAACAGCTTTGTAAATAACTTAAAATTGCATAAAGTAAGAGCACCCAATAAGCAGTTTAAGAAAATAAAACAATGACCCAATCCCAAAATTTTAAATCCAACTTGAGTGGCCCAGTATAAAGTCACATCCGCCCTTAGAGTATTATATGGACAGAGATACATACATAAACACAGATATATTACATTTAGTGCATTGAAAATATCATGAGAACATTTTTGAAACAATACTATGAAGGAGAAGTATGATAAAAATATCTATCTACAGAACAACTGTAACCATGCTAAAAAAAATGGTATGAAATATACCTTCTTGTTAACTGCCAATAATAACCAGCCAGATAATCTCTGAGAGTAAAAATATTCATGGGTTAACATTATTTTCCTTTTTTCTTCCCCCGATAGTGTATCCTGAGGATATTACTTTGATAATGAGGGAAAGGGGGGAAATGAGTTTCATTTAAAAAATATAAAAAGAAATTATATGAGAGTCCAAAAAACAGTTGAAAGGAGTGTGATTACATTTTGTTGGTTAGGAACTATAAACTAAGTGGATTATATATTTTTTTAAAAAAGCAAATTAACTGGGCAGTGCTGTGTTTCAAAGTTTAACAGTGTCAAGTGCTCTAATCTTTCCACTTGTATCCCCCCACGTGTCAGGGGACTGTTAAGAAGTTTTCCTTTGAGCATTTTTCAATAAAAAATATATTAGGGGCACCTGCTTGGCTCAGTCAGTTAAGTGTCCAAGTCTTGATTTTGGCTCAGGTCATGATCTAATGGTTCATGAATTCAAGCCCCTCATCGGGCTCTGCACTAACAATGTGGAGCCTGCTTGGGATTCTCTGTCTGTCTGTCTCTCTGTCTCTCTCTGCCGCTCCCCTGCTCTCTCTCTCTCTCTCAAAATAAATAAATAAACTTTAAAAAATTAGTAAGACATATTAATAATTTCAACTTCTTTTTTTAATGTTTATTTATTTATTTTTGAGAGGGAGTAAGCTCAAGCAGGGGAAAGGCAGAGAGAGTGGGAGACACAGAACCTGAGGCAGGCTCCAGGCTCTGAGCTATCAGCACAGAGCCTGATGTGGGACTTGAACACAAAAACCATGAGATCATGACCTGAGCCAAAATCAAGAGTCAGATGCCTAACTGACTGAGCCACTGAGGCACCCCAATAATTTCACCTTCTGATCTCTTATACTAATCAGCAAATTTGCCTTAACAGCCTTCAAATTGGGTTAGTTGGATTTCACAGGATAGGGTGTAAGGACACAAAATCCCCATTTCTCTTAGATTTCCCTCAAGCCGAAAAAAATATATATATATCCTCACACTGCTTTTCAACTTTATATTTTAACTAAAGGAAGATAGATGCATTAGTAAATCTGAATTTAAACTTATCCTCTATCATTCAGATCTATCCTCTCTGCTTTATAGCATATTCCTAAATGTAACTTTGTCATCCTGATCCCCAAAGAATGTGTAATATATGTTTAGCAATATTCCCATTAGTCTCTGGAAACCTTATCCTTATATTTAGATTAACTAGTATAAAGCCAATTTATGTAAATTCCATTTATATTTAAATCAGAAGAAACTATGAATCATATTAGTAAAATAGGTCTTACATTAGTGCTCTGATATTGCCATAAATAATACCGTGGCTAATGTTTGCTATGTTAATAAAATCTGTATTAACAAACACTATCTACATGTACCAGATGTTCAATGAAAGGTTATCTCAGACTCCTGCCAGAATCCTTGATGATATTCAATATCAATTATTATGGCAGAATTGGGATTATAAAAAATGAGAGAAAGAGTGACTCTGTCTTAGAGACACTGAGCGCAAAGCATGCTTCGCTTAGGAGTGGTGACACGCATGTTCGTATGTTCGCTGATGTTTATCTCAGAAGCAGAAGCAGACTTTTAGCAGGAGATAATCCAAACACGTGTCTCCCATTTAAGTGCTAGACACCGTTTGCATATAGTGCAGTCACGTGTCATTATAATATCCCTGTTAAGCTGTCAGATGATTGTACTTTGACAAGGAAAGTGTTAGGCTAAAGTAGCAGCATCTTTAAGAAAATCAAAATCCAAAGTAATTTCAAGTTAAAATTTCTACCTATTATTTACATTAAAAAAGACAAAGAAAAAGACTTTTAAGAAACATTATTACTCAGAATTATTATTTTTCTGGGAGAAGAAATGAGCAACCGTCTTAGGACAGAAAAGTGTTATAACAGTCCAAGGCCAGATTTAGTGCAGTACGTTGATTTAAACAAGTACCGATATCAAATATGTTATTTCTATGAGTTCTAATAAACTTAACAAAGATTGATTTTTATTAGTACATATAGATATGTGCAATTTTTGCTACTTCATAAAAGATGATGCCCTAAACTCCTGTAAGTAATTAGAATAAAAATTTTACTGATTTTCATTTGCCAAATTAGCCAACTATATCATAAATGCAGTGGTAGTAGTAAAATTTGCTAAGCTATATAAATATATATGTTTTAATGGCAATTATTTCCACATACACAAAGTAGCCAATGTAATATATTCTTCATAAAATGTAAAGAATAGAATCATGTAGCCAAATGATCCCAAATTTTCCTCAAAAACAATGTGTCTCCTGAGGACATTTCATAGGCCTCTATTAGTTATGTTTCACTCTGCCAATAATTATTTGTTGTATATATATGACACTTGAAATGTGCTTGGATGAATAGCTTGTCCCTTCTCTTGTACTTCTGCTTTTGTCAGAGAATATACCCAGTCCAGCCTGCCTGCTGACGACAGGCACATGTTGTAGAACTCAGTTCCTTCAGTCACCCTTACTAAGGCCAGCCTAGATCAACTCCTGAGCACGTGAGGGGTCCCACATGTCCTATCCTTATCTGATCCAGACGCATAAGAAATAGATGCTTCTTGCTGTATACCTCTGACCACTTACTGACCACTTGCTAAGACACAAAACTGCTGGAGAAAACGGGTGAACAACACAGAGAACTCATGCTCTACAGACTTAATACTGAACATTAAGGAAGCCTTGTAGTCCAACAATTTATAATGAATGAGAGAAAAAGCTAACGTTTTCTGTGTCCAAAGTAGGATTCTGCCATTATCTCGTAAAGAAGGAATTTTCTTTAATTAACCCAGTATCTCAACAATTATTTTTCTGTTCCTCACCAGCTAGTCATGGTAGACTATTACCTCCAAATTTTACCATTCTTTACATTAAATTATAGGCCCCTGTGAGGGAGAGAGAGAAGGAGGGAGAGAGATGATAGATGACAGATAGATAGATAGATAGATAGATACAATAGAGAAATATAGATGGTAGATAGATGATAGGTAGGTAGATAATGGATAGATAGATGATAGAGAGAGAGAGAGAGGCGGGGGGAATGGAGGGAAAGAAAGAGAGATGATACAGAAATAGATGATTGATAGAAAGATGATTGATAGATAGATAGATAGATAGATAGATAGATGATAGATAGATAGATAGATGATAGATAGATAAGGTGTCATAAAAAACATATTTTATTTTACTGTACCTGGATTAAAAATCTCTGTAATTCCAGGATTTATGGTGAGTGGCCCAGGAATACAAAGAAGTCTTGTCATAACCTATTTTTAAAGTTATAAACCATGGCCTTAATTGGAAAAAGCAAGGCTCCTGAATAAAACGTATGTCAAAATCCGCTTATAGTTCTTTTGTTCCTAGGGTTGTCCCAGTGATAGAAGAAAGAGCAGAGAGTTGGCAGGGGGAGGGAGGGTAGTGATTTATAAACATGTAAATTTATAAAAATAACTTGTTCAAGTCTCTTCCCTGAGAGATGTGTGGGCTGAGACACTGCCCATCTCCCATGGTATGGCAGGAACGCTGTAGTCCATAAAAATCTCTAAGATTCTGTGGGTCAAACATGTTCAGGTCCTTTAGGTAAACATAGGATCTTAAGAATCCGTGGCTACTGAAAGAATAAGGCATGGTAACAGATAATATAATGTGTAAAATTAATGGAATATCATGCGTCACAAAATATATTAGCATCTCTTTATTTGACCTGAAGTCAAAGAGATATTTTTTAAAAACATACAGCATAAATCACTCTTTTTTAAATTTTTTTTTCAACATTTATTTATTTTTTTGGGACAGAGAGAGACAGAGCATGAATTGGGGAGGGGCAGAGAGAGAGGGAGACACAGAATCGGAAACAGGCTCCAGGCTCTGAGCCATCAGCCCAGAGCCTGACGCGGGGCTCGAACTCACGGACCGCGAGATCGTGACCTGGCTGAAGTCGGACGCTTAACCGACTACGCCACCCAGGCGCCCCCAGCATAAATCACTCTTAACTCCAAAATGGCTTTTATATTTTTTTAGAAATAAATAAGATGATTAGTGCCTAGCTAAACAAATCCAGAATTAGGAACTGACCTGAAGTTTAGCTAGAAGTTTTGCTTCCAGATGAAAGAGTATTTATACTTTCAATTTAAATCCAGGAATTATTCTTAAGGGAGGAGAGATATTATTTTGCTGGATTGCTATACATTCTTGCTGTACAGCAAATGACCTAATATGATTAGGTTATATCAAATAAGTCATATAGAATGCCTCTTTATTTTAGTATCTCTTTATTTGCTTTCGTCACAATTATGTCCAAATTAGTTGCTTGAGCAAAAGACCATTCCTTCTGGGAGGTCACTGAGTTTCCAAAGATTTCAGTGATTTAGCAAGACCATTAGTAGCTTTAATATTTTTAGCACACAGGACAACAAATCTATGCAGCAGGATTTAGATGTCATTTCAATTAAATACTTTTGACAACTAAGGTATATATATGTTTTTATACAAACCTGTGCACTAACAGATAGTCTTATTTTTATGTACACCCTCACAGATCTGGTTAACAGAAATCTTTGTATGAATATCCTTTAGGCACGTCAAATCCAGCCTCTGCAAAACTACTTTTGGCCACGACTTGTTTTACAACCCTTTTTGTCAACTCAGATGTATCACCATCTGTCCAGGCACAGAAGCCATTCTCCATACTCTATCAGATCATTGGAAAGTCACAAATTCCTGCGAACTCTCTCTGTTTCATACCTCTCCTATTTATCCCCACTCTATGGTGTGAAGTAAGTAGCTTATCAGTTCTTACATAAGTCTCTGCAGTAACTGCTTCCACACTTCCAGCCACCCTACTCAATCTAGCACCTACTTAAATCACAAAACATGATTGTGTTGTCTTGTCACATTTTGAAAATCCTTCAAGAGCTCTCCATGACTTGCCCGTGCACTGAAATTCTTTATGATCTTCCAGTCCATAAATACATGTATAACATTACCTTCTACCACTATCTCCCTCCTCTCTCTCCTTGAAAATTATTTACCAACTCCACTCCATAATTCTAGTCCTTAAAGTCCCAGTCGGTCCACATGTTCCATCTGCCCCAAACTATCTTTTCTACCTTTTTATCTAACTTTTTCCAGCTGCTACTGGTCTACTAGAACTTGCTAAAACATTTACTTCCTCCATGGATACTTCCTTATGCATTTTTATGTAGAGACACTCTCCTTCATGCTTACCACAGCATTTTTTAGAACAGCCGTCACACGAAACAATATCTTTGAATGAACAAGTGCTCTGAAGAGCAAAACACTGCACATACGGCTTTCTTCAGTATGAAAATAAGATAGCACCACTATTAAAGCTGTAATTTGCTTTCATGAGGATGTGAAAGCTAAAATAAAATAAATACAGCAGGGACAACAAAACAACCATGACCAGGAATACGCACTATTTCTCAGGCACTGGGCTAAGTGCTTCACCTGGGTTATTTAATTCTCATAATATTCCATCAGGTTTTACTATTAGTAGTCCCACTTTATAGATGAGAAAATGAAGACTCAAGAGAGGTAAATCTGATAATCAATCCAGCTATGCAAAACTGGGCTAATTTCCTCAGTGAAACAGTTATCAGTATTCCATTTGACACTTATAACGGACAAAGATGTTGTCATATGGTTAAGTCAGTTACATCCATCTTAATAAGCAAAAGTCAAGTTTGTCATATTTCAGAACTTTTAGACAGTACCAAAGACCAGTAAGCACTTCGTTTATCTTTGGCATTCAAGTTCCAACTATGCTTTTCATCAAGGATAGAGCACATTAGCTCAAGAAATACATATGCTACGTTGTATAATTCAAAATGGTTCTTATCAGTTAAGAGGAACTGTGTAAGAAGAAATGTTTGAAAATGTAAATAATATTTCAGTGACTTGTTTACATAAAGGTTTTTACAAAATATTAAAAGTAAGTGAGGTGTTATGACATATGGGTTCCTATTATAATCTGGAAAAGTTCTTAAAGTTTTGTGAGTTTGGGTTTTTATAGGTGGGAAATTTAATCAGAAGTTATCTAATGCTAAAAAACAAGTTTACCTCAAGAGATGCATGTTTGTTTTCTTACATACACATGCACACACACACACAAATCCTTAAATTCTCTGACCTTAAATATCACAGTGAAGCTCTCAGCAGGCTGGTTCATGCCACAGGCCATGTACTTAGATACATGAAGTCTAAGAATTGGCTTCACCTATGTACCTTTATCATCAAAACTAGGGATGAGTCCCATTAAAAACTTTGAATCAGACTGCTGTTCAGTGAAAATGACTTATGAATGAGTTTGTCAATGGCTCAGAGTGAGACATAACTCTCTGAACCTGATGTAACTAATTCTGTACTTGTCTTAATCTCAGTTAATATTTCTAAAAAGGAGTTTGACTACAATGTTACAGTTTCTGCTGTATTCAATCATCTGTATTTTATTAGGACAAATACATTTTTTATTTATTTTTATAGTTGTCTCTTCCTATCTTACTGTGAATAAGATTCATCAGGAGACTAAAAACCTCAGTTTTACCCAGTTTAGCTGAAGGCCTTCTATCTGTTCTGGCTTTAAAGTACTCCAAGTGTATTCTACTCAAGGTCAGGACACAGCAGAATGATATACTTCAGCCATTCAATTAAAAAGAGAGAAAGAAAGAAAGAAACTGCATATCACGTTTCTATTGTCAGATGCTTTCAATGTGATGAAAACATACTGCACACTAGTGAGTTTCAAAAGGTCATCAAATAGAAAGCTTTCTTCTTCCTCCTTGCCCATTTCACATGGCATTGCAAGCTAACAGCTTCAAGGCTCCAACAAGGGCATTGTGTTCATGTACTCCTCCATATTTTCTTCCTTTAGCATTCATTCATTCAGAAAATTCTGACCCTGAGTGAGGTATTCGGCAAGTGAGCTCAGTAGGAAGAAGCAAGGCTACTATCTGAAATAATTGTTTTAAACACTTACTACCCATGCTGAAGTGTCAGAGTTTTAACAAGAATTTCAGCTCCACCAAAGATCAGCTTAACTTCATCATTATTTTTTCCCTCTCTCTGTGCTCTCAGGCCCCAGGTTAATGAAAAATAAGAAATAACAGGGAATGTCGTGGGAAAGTCAGTTCTCATTTTTACTTTGCATCTGAAAGCTCCAAGAATGTTGGATAAGCATGGGAGGCTGGAGGTGGGCAGAATAGCTCACGTCACAGATTTGAAGTGTTCTAAAGCTAACCCATCCTCAAACATCCTCTGATCTGACTTGGCTCAGAAGGTCCTTGTTCCCTCTTTCTACACTCAGTCGCATTTTATTCAGGCTGCTCTGTGAACCGTTCATCCAGCTTTTCTCACTAGCTGCTAGAAATGAAAGGAAACAATTGACTTTTCTGAGAGTCAGACTGCCATCTGTTAAGGGTGCTCTCCCCACCTCTTTAAATCTGCTTAGGAAGTCAGTTTCCTGCTTCCTGATTTCTTCCCCAAACTCAACTGGAAGCATTAACTAAACTGTGAGGCTTAATAATTTCAATTTTATAGGCTGCCAGGACAGAACAGAAAGAGAACAAGAAAGTGAACTGCTTTTCTACACAGTAGGAAAGTGGACAGAGTCCAAGTCTGAAAATCCTTCCCCAGTTGGCTGGACCATTCAGAGCCAGCAAAAATAGTTTATAATCATCATAAGAACAATTGCCATTGTCATGTTCCAAGCCATGCATGACAGAACTACCCTTTTGTTATAAACTCTCTGTTGGCCACACTATAACTAGGAAATCGTCTCAAAATTTTCTCCCTTACTGCAGATGGCCTCTGCAAAGAGAGAGGCATCTGCCAATGCCAGGTCTGCTGCAAAGGCAACAGGATCTCTCAGGACAGAAAATAAGATCACGGACATCCACGTGCCCTCCGAGGTGACTTTGGCTTCTTTTTTACACTAAAAAAAATCTTATAATCACCCTATTTTGTGTGCTTTTCTTTCTTTCTTTCCTTCTTTCTTTCTTTCTTGCTTTCTTTCCTGAAAAACCAAGGGGAGGAAAAGCAGCATTGTAACTGAGACTTCCAAAGGGCATAAATACCTCAGTGCAATAAGACAACTCGAGATTCATTTGCCTCATTTCATTCATTATAGCTATGAATGTCAACACACCTCATTTTTAAAATTTTCAAACCAAAGAATTTGACCTGTAAAATGCCTAAAGCATGGCAATGACCTCCAAAAGGATAAAAAGAAGTTAGATATCTTATAGCAGCAGTTCTGAGAGCATCATATGCATTTCGATTTTTCAACAAAACTCGTTAATATGGCCTGAGAGAAGGCATTCCAAATTAGTAACATATTTAATATTGGCGGACTGTTTCTAATGAAATGTCTGCTCTGTCACTTTCAAGTAATAATGTGACTAGAACTAACCTAACAGAAAATTGCCTAATGAAATTCCTGGCTTTATTGAATAGATATGATTTTTCCACCAGCAAATCAGTTGTCTAGAATGTAAATATTTACCTCTAATGTGTTTAAGGAAGATTATAAAGGCTATTGACACTACATATTGAACAAATACATAAAGACACTATAAATTCCAGAATGTCCTCCATTCAATAATTTTAAAAATCTGACATAGAATCAGTATCAACAAATCCTCTCAGCCCATATTTATTGTAGGAAACTGAGCAAAGAGACAGAGATACAAAGAGCTATATGATGTAAGGCTTGCCATAAAAGAGTTTATAATGTAATCTAAGATTTCTACAAAAACATACTCTATTAGTCAGAGTTCTACAGAGAAACAGAACTAATACAAGTATAAAATATACTTATATATGTATATAAGTATATGTATATATATGTATATAAGTATGTAAAATATACTTAATATATGTACTGAAACTACTGTCTTCCACTACCTATTCTGTATTTCCTTTAATTTCCCATTTAATAGAATCATTATGATGTCTCCTGTGGATGAATTTCTCCCTCTAGAACTAAAACCTTTCGGCAGTGAAACATAAGTTCAAGGGAACTTTTGCTAATGGTTCATTAAGGGTAATAGTGAATGCTGCCATTCCCATTTCCACCCCTTGATTCCTGGACTCAATGAATCCTGATTATAAGAGAAAGAACACCATGTATTTTGATGCTAATTCAGAACATACACAGCCTTCTAGACAACCTTGCCCAGCCGTATAAGCTATTCCCACTTAGCTGGCCCTGTAACTGAGTCATCAAAGGGCTATTCCATAGTTCTATCAAGCCAGCTGTTTCAGGATGATGAGAAAAATGGTAAGACCAGTGAATTCCTCAAAAATTGCCAATTGACACACTTTACTTGCTGTAAAGGAAGTTCTAAGATCAGAAGCAATGTTGTATGGAATACTATGACAATGGATAAGTCAGTCTGTAAAACCACACAGACAGATCTGGCAGAAGCACTGCATTCAGGGAAGGCAAATCCACATCCAGAGTAAGTGTTTATTCCATTAAGAACAAAACACTGTCATTTCCATGGTGGAAGGGTTCCAATATACTCAGTATGCCACCAAATAGCTGGCTGATCACCTTAGGGAATGATGCCATATCAGGGACTCAGTGTTGGTCTCTGCAGCTGGTAGATTGGACATTCAGCAGTGGTCACAGCCATATAAGCCTTGGTGATTGAAGTGCACAGTTCTGAGTCCATGCATAACTACCATGTCTGTCATCATGGTCACTTTGTTCATGAGCCTACTGGGTGATGATGGGGTGAATGGTGAAAGATGTTAACCTGTATCAACAGAATAGGTCACGCACCCAATTGATTATTAAAATCGTCTCTACTAAGGTCACACTCTGGCAAGCACTCACATGGAACACAAATATCTTCATTTTTTTTTACCCATTCAGAGATGTATGTCCATATACCTTTTCTCCAAATTATCTATTGCCAATTATCCAGTCATGCTCCTTCCAAATCTCTGACCATCCAAATAAACCACTGGCCATGAATCAGTACATAATCACACATCTGACCATTCCTTAGAATGCTTAGGATCTCAGAGAATAACAATGGATTATCATAATCTTAAGTAGTAATTCCAACTATGGCTGCCCTACCAGATGTGGTTTCATGTCTTGAGCCAATTAACACATCTCCTGGTACAAAAAAAAAAAAAAAAAAAAAAAGCAAGGCTGGAGGCATCACACTTCCTGATTTCAAACTGTGTTATAAAACTATAGTAATCAAAACTAAAATGTTTCTGCATAGCAAAAGAAAACAATAAAATGAAAAGGCAACCTATAGAATGGGAGAAAATATTTGCAAACCATGTATCTGACAAAGGGTTAATATCTAAAATATAAAAGCAACTCATACAACCCTATTAGCAAAAAATAATAATAATCCAATTTAAAAATGGGCAAAGAAAATTTTTCCACAGAAGATATACAAATGGCCAACAGGTATGTGAAAAGGTACTCAAATCACTAATAATCAGAGAGAGGCAAATCAAAACCACAATGAGATGTCACCTTTCAGCTTTCATAAAAAAAGAAATAGTAAGTGTGGTGAGGATGTACAGAAAATTGGTGAGACTGTAATCTGATACAGCCTCCATGGAAAGCAGTGGAGCTTCCTCAAAAACTTAAAAATAGAACTACCATAGGATCCAGACATTCCACTTCAGGGTATCCAAAGAAAACAAAATACTATCTCAAAAAGATACCTGTACCCCCGTATTCATTGCAGCATTATTTATAGCAGCCAAAACAGGAATCAACCTAAGTGTCCATTAATGGATGAATGGATAAAGAAGTCATGGTACATTTATAGAATGGAATACTATTCACCCACTTAAAAGTATTAAAAAATACTATTCACCCATTAATAAAGAAGTCATGGTGGCATAGGAGGACGCTGGCCTTACTGCATCCTGATCACTTAGATTCCACACATTGGCCTAAATAACCCAGAAAACCACCAGAAGACTAGCAGAATGGATTCTCCGGACACAAACGTAGACAAGAGACCCACGGAAGAGGGTAGGAAGGGCAGAGAGGTGGTGCGCTACACGGACTGGTGGGAGGGAGCCAGGGAGGTGGAGGGGCAGCCAGCCCTGCAAGGCAGAGCCCCTGAGTTTGGCTTGCAAAATCGGAGGGGCCGGATGGAGTGTGTTCTGACAGCCAGCGAGATATAACATCTGGAATGTTATAAGTCAACAGCTCTGCTCGGAGAGTGGGAGGGCTAGAGAACAACGGGAAGGAGAGTTGTTGAGCCCCGGAGGACAGAGCTCAGCTTGGCGGGGAACAAAGGCACTGAGAAGCACCATCTCCCTCACCCATCCCCCAGCCAAAATCCCAAAGGGAACCAGTTCCTGTCACGCAACTTGCTTGCACCGCGCAAACACCCAATGTTGTCCTTCTGTGGATCCATCACTCTGATGGGTCGGCCTCCCTCCTGGCGCCACATGACCCCTCCCAAAGTGGACCACTGAAGGCAAAGCAAGCTGAGTCTGCCCCTCCTGCCCCTGTGCACCTTACAGATACATCCCGGCTAATACGCCAGATCCCACTGAAGCAGCACCACAAACCTGGCAGTGTGCAAGTAGCCCAGACAGAGGCCACACCAATCCACAGTGAGTCCTGCCCCTAGGAGAGGGGAAGATAAGGTACACACCAGTCTGACTGTGGCCTCAGCGGTGGGCTGAGGGCAGACATCAGGTCTGACTGCGGTCCTGCCCACCAACACAAGTTACTCCAGACAGCACAGAGGAAGAACCCTGCAGTTTTGTGCCACTCCTGGGACCATGCAAAATGACAAAACGGAAGAATTCTCCTCAAAAGAAACTCCAGGAAGTAACAACAGCTAACTAACTGATCAAAAACGATTTAAGCAATAAAAAAGAAAATGAATTTAAAATAATAGTCATAAAATTAATCACTGGGCTTGAAAAAAGTATAGAGGACAGCAGAGAATCTATTCCTTCAGAGATCAAGGGACTAAGAAACAGTCCGGAGGAGCGAAAAAATGCTATAAATGAGCTGCAAAATAAAATGGAGGCGACCATAGCTCGGATTGAAGAGGCAGAGGAGAGAATAGGTGAATTAGAAGGTAAAATTATGGAAAAAGAAGAAGCTGAGTAAAGAGAGATAAAAAAAATCCAGGAGTATGAGGGGAAAATTAGAGAACTAAGTGATGTGTTAAAACATAATAATATATGCATAATTGGCATTCCAGAGGAGGAGGAGAGAGAGAAAGGTGCTGAAGGTGTACTTGAACAAATCACAGTTGAGAACTTCCCTGATCTGGGGAAGGAAAAAGGCATTGAAATCCAAGAGGCACAGAGAACTCACTTCAGATGTAACTTGAATCGATCTGCATGGCATATCATAGTGAAACTGGCAAAATACAAGGATAAAGAGAAAATTCTGAAAGCAGCTAGGGACAAACATGCTCCAACATATAAAGGGAGACTGATACAACCAGTGACGGATCCATGTACTGAAACTTGGCAGGCCAGAAAGGAATGGCAGGAAATCTTCACTGTGATGAACAGAAAAAATATGCAGCCAAGAATCCTTTATCCAGCAAGTCTGCAATTTGGAATAGAAGGAGAGATAAAAGTCTTCCCAAACAAAAACTGAAGGAATTCATCACCACTAAACCAGCCCTACAAGAGATCCTAAGGGGGATCCTGTGAGACAAACTACCAGAGACATCACTATAAGCATGAAACCTACAGACATCACAATGACTCTAAACCCATATCTTTCAATAATAACACTGAATGTAAATGGACTAAGCTCCAACCAAAAGAAATAGGGTATCAGAATGGATAAAAAAAAAAAAAAAAAAAAAAACAAGACCCATCTATTTGCTATCTACAAGAGACACATTTTAGATCTGAGGGCACCTTCAGATTGAAAGTGAGGGGATGGAGAACTATCTATCATGCCACTGGAAGTCAAAAGAGAGCTGGAGTGGCCATACTTATATCAGACACACTAGATTTTAAATTAAAGGCTGTAACAATAGATGAAGAAGGGCATTATATGATAATGAGAGGGTCTATCCATCAGGAAGAGCTAACAATTATGAATGTCTATGCACCAAATAAAGGAGACCCAAATATATAAAATAATTAATCACAAACATAAGCAAACTTATAAATGTGATAACTGCAGGGGACTTTAACACTCCACTTACAGAAATGGATATATCATCTAGACACAGGAACAATAAAGATACAAGGGCCCTGAATGATACATTGGATCAGATGGACTTGACAGATATATTTAGAACTCTGCATCCCAAAGCAACAGAATATACTTTCTTCTCAAGTACACATGGAACATTCTCCAAGATAGATCACATACTGGGTCACAAAACAGCCCTTCATAAGTATACAACAATTGAAATCATACCATGCATACTTTCAGACCATGATGCTATGAAGCTTGAAATCAACCACAGAAAAAAGTCTGGAAAACCTCCAAAAGCATGGAGGTTAAAGAACACCCTACTAAAGAATGAGTGGGCCAACCAGGCAATTAGAGAAGAAGTTAAAAAAAATATGGAAACAAATGAAAATGAAAATACAATAATACAAACACTTTGGGATTCACCAAAGGCAGTCCTGAGAGGAAAATACATTGCAATCCAGGCCTATGTCAACAAACAAGAAAAATCCCAAATACAAAATCTAACAGCACACCTAAAGGAAATAGAAGCAGAACAGCAAAGACAGCCTAAACCCAGCAGAAGAAGAGAAATAATAAAGATCAGAGCAGAAATAAACAATATAAATCTAAAAAAACAGTAGAGCAGATCAACGAAACCAAGAGTTGGTTTTTTGAAAAAATAAACAAAATTGATAAACCTCTAGCCAGGCTTCTCAAAACCAAAGGGAGATGACCCAAATAGATAAGATCATGAATGAAAATGGAATTATTACAACCAATCCCTGAGAGATACAAGCAATTATCAGGGAATACTATGAAAAACTATATGCCAAAAAACTGGACAACCTGGAAGAAATGGACAAATTCCTAAACACCCACACATTCCAAAACTCAAACAGGAAGAAATAGAAAGCTTCAACAGACCCATAACCAGTGAAGAAATTGAATCAGTTATCAAAAATCTCCCAACAAATAAGGGTCCAGGACCAGATGGCTTCCCAGGGGAATTCTACCACACATTTAAAGCAGAGATAATACCTATCCTTCTCAAGCTATTCCAAAAAATAGAAAGGGAAGGAAAACTTCCAGACTCATTCTATGAAGCCAGTATTACTTTGATTCCTAAACCAGACAGAGACCCAGCAAAAAAAGAGAACTACAGGCCAACATCCCTGATGAATATGGATGCAAAAATTCTCAATAAGATACTAGTGAATTGAATTCTACAGCATATAAAAAGAATTATTCACCAGGATCAAGTGGGGTTCATTCCTGGGCTGCAGGGCTGGTTCAACATTCGCAAATCAATCAACGTATACATCACATTAATAAAAGAAAAGATAAGAACCATATGATCCTGTCAATCAATGCAGAAAAAGCATTTGACAAAATTCAGCATCCTGTCTTAATAAAAACCCTCAAGAAAGTCGGGATAGAAGGTACATACTTAAACATCATAAATGCCATTTATGAAAAGCCCACAGCTAATATCATCCTCAATGGGGAAAAACTGAGAGCTTTCTCCCTGAGATCAGGAACACGACAGGGATGTCCACTCTCCCTGCTGTTGTTTCACATAGTGTTGGAAGTTCTAGCATCAGCAATCAGACAACAAAAGGAAATCAAAGGCATCAAAATTGGCAAAGATGAAGTCAAGCTTTCACTTTTTGCAGATGACATGATATTATGCATGGAAAATCCAATAGACTCCACCAAAACTCTGCTAGAACTGAAACATGAATTCAGCAAAGCCACAGGATACAAAATCAATGTACAGAAATCAGTTGCATTCTTATACACTAATAATGAAGCAGCAGAAAGACAAATAAAGAAACTGATCCCATTCACAATTGCTCCAAGAAGCATAAACTACCCAGGAATAAACCTAAGCAAAGATGTAAAAGATCTGTATGCTTAAAACTATAGAAAACTTATGAAGGAAATTGAAGAAGATATAAAGAAATGGAAAAACATTCCATGCTCATGGATTGGAAGAATAAATAGTGTCAAAATGTCAATACTACCCAAAGCTATCTACACATTCAATGCAATCCCAATCAAAATTGTACCAGCATTCTTCTCGAAGCTAGAACAAGCAATCCTAAAATTTGTATGGAACCACAAAAGGCCCCGAATAGCCAAAGTAATTTTGAAGAAGAAGACCAAAGAGGGAGGCCTCACAATCCCAGACTTTAGCCTCTACTACAAAGCTGTCATCATCAAGACAGTATGGTATTGGCACAAAAACAGACACATAGACCAATGGAATAGAATAGAAACCCCAAAACTAGACCCACAAACGTATGGCCAACTAATCTTTGACAAAGCAGGAAAGAATATCCAATGGAAAAAGACAGTCTCTTTAACAAATGGTACTGGCAGAACTGGACAGCAACATACAGAAGGATGAAACTAGACCATTTTCTTACACCATTCACAAAAATAAACTCAAAATGGATAAGGGACCTGAATGTGAGACAGGAAACCATCAAAACCCTAGAGGAGAAAGCAGGAAAAAACTCTCTGACCTCAGCCACAGCAATTTCTTACTTGACACATCCCCAAACGCAAGGGAATTAAAAGCAAAAATGAACTACTGGGACCTCATAAAGATAAAGACCGATACCTCTGCACTCCAAACGAAACAATCAACAAAACTAAAAGGCAACCAATGGAATGGGAAAAGATATTTGCAAATGACATATCGGACAAAAGGCTAGTATCCAAAATGTATAAAGAGCTCACCAAACTCCACACCCTAAAAATAAATAATCCAGTGAAGAAATGGGCAGAAGACATGAATAGACACTTCTATAAAGAAGACATCCAGATGGCCAACAGGCACATGAAAAGATGCTCAACGTTGCTCCTCATCAGGGAAATACAAATCAAAACCACACTCAGATATCACCTCATGCCAGTCAGAGTGGCTAAAATGAACAAATCAGGAGACTACAGATGCTGGAGAGGATGTGGAGAAACGGGAACCCTCTTGCACTGTTGGTGGGAATGCAAACTGGTGCAGCCACTCTGGAAAACAGTGTGGAGGCTCCTCAAAAAATTAAAAACAGATCTACCCTATGTCCCAGCAATAGCACTGCTAGGAATTTACACAAGGGATATAGGGTGCTGATGCATGGGGGCACTTGTACCCCAATGTTTATAGCAGCACTTTCAACAATAGCCAAATTATGGAAAGAGCCTAAATGTCCATCAACTGACGAATGGATACAGAAATTGTGGTTTATATACACAATGGAATACTACATGACAATGAGAAAGAATGAAATCTGGCCTTTGTAGAAACGTGGGTGGAACTAGAGAATGTTATGCTAAGTGAAATAAGTCATACAGAGAAAGACTGATACCATATGTTTTCACTCCTATGTGGATCCTGTGAAACTTAACAGAAGTCTATGGGGGAGGGGAAGGAAAAAGAACAAAAAAGAGGTCAGAGAGGGAGAGAGCCAAAGCATAAGAGACTCTTAAAAACTGAGAACTAACTGAGTTTTGATGGTGCGTGGGAGGGAGGGGAGGGTGGGTGATGGGTATTGAGGAGGGCACCTTTTGGGATGAGCACTGGGTGTTGTATGGAAACCAATTTGACAATAAATTTCATATTAAAAAAAGAAGTCATGGTACATTTATAGAATGGAATACTATTCACCCATTAAAAACGAATTCACCCATTAATTCCTTCCATTTGCAACAACATGGATTAGATTGAGGGTATTATGCTAAGTGAAATAAGTCAGACAAAGATAAAGAAATACTATGTGATCTCATTTACATGTAGAATCAAAAAACTGAACTCATACAAACAGAGATAGATGGTTGCTTTCCAGGGGCAAGGAGAAGGGTGTGCAAAATAGGGGAAGTAGTCAAAAAGTGCAAACTTCCAATTATAAGATGAACAAGTTCGGGGGATGTGATGTACAGCAAGGTGACTGTGGTTAAGAATACTGTTTTGTACATTTGAAAATTGTTGAGAGAATAGATTTTAAAAGTTCTCACAACCAAAAAATAAAATAAATTGTATCCACCCAAAGTGATGGATTGACTAAACATATTGTGGTAATCATTTCACAATATACACATATGTCGAATTAACATATGTATACATACCACAATGTTATATGTCAATCATATCTCAATAAAAAGAGGAAAAAAAGGAAAGAAAGAAATTACCTAGATGTCCAAAAATGAAGAAGCAAACAAGTAAGTTATGGTATATATACATACTTGAGTAAAACATTATTTAGTCATTAAAAATTATAGTACAAAAAAATTTAGTATAATGAATGTTTATAAGTATTGTTATGCAATAAAAAGCAGAATACAAAAACTACATGTATAGAACTACCCCATTTTCATGTCAATGTTTGTCATGTGCTTATATTTATATCTATGTAAAATATTTAAACACATTACTCTCCCAATAAAACATCTGAAATAACAGTGGTTAACTCTGGAAGATAAACTTAGGATAACCAAATAGCAAATAATGGACCCTAAATTCAAACTCACAGCTCTCAGATTTTAAAACCATAAACTTTTGGGGAGTACTGATTTTGAATATGAAATATGTGATAATAAGATACGATGCAAATGACATGTTTAAAGTCATGGGAAAAGTTTATCAGCAGAATCAGACTAAGACAGAAAAGGATAATGAGAATTTCATACCAACATTCATTTCAAACACTTGTCAAAAACATCTAATGGTTTTTAACCTTCATCATTCAACACTCATAAGAACTAAGTTGAATCCTTTGATTGGACTATAATTTATAAGTGTGATCAAATTATTTTTAAAGTTAAGCCCATAATTAAATAAATATACTTTCAACTTCTAGAGGCTATAAAAATATTAATTTACTCTTCAGCACTCTGTTCAGTTCTTTTGAAAAAGGTTTACCATGTTGGAGTTCATTTGAACAATAGTCTGAAAAGATTTCATGGTGTGGAAATTGATTTCCTCCATTGAATTTGGGTCAGTAATTTTTCTTAAAATTAGATAAACCGGCATGACATTCAGGACTCAAATTAAGACCAACTTGTTCAAACTCCATTTTCCAAGAGCAAAATACAAGATAGTATCAAAATCTTTCCCATTTGCATTATATATCTGAATGTAAAATCACCAATTATATCAAATTCATCTTGTGTTCACAGATTACCCATTTGTTTAGCTGAATTGTGATCAACTAGCTACATCTAAAGTTGCTCAACTGTTACCACCAAACAGAGCTTTCCCTAGTCTGCATCATTTGCCTGACTCCCCAAAGAGTTACCCACAGCCTTTTATTATCAGATTAAATGTCACAGGAAACATATCCTTTCAGCTTAAACAGCCAGAAGCTATTATTATTCCTTTTTTAGCAAGCGAAATTTGACCTCCTGTCCATAAGTTTCACATCCAAGAGTGAATCAGTATTATCATGTAATTTATAATTAGATGACTTTAGTGCTCCTACTAGGCAGAAAATACAACGAAGTCTTTTATCAGTTACCTCAAAATAAAGCCCAGAAAAGAGGTTTTAGGATGAGAGGGGAAGAGCAACTCTTCTCCATGTTTGGTTTGAAAGTTGTGATCTGACACCACCTTGGGCAAGGGGGAGAGAGAAAGAGGTAGTAGCTGTTATAACATTTGTAACAGCTACTGTGTGCACGATATTCATGTACCTTATATCGGTGAGTGCTCTCAAAACCCACCAAGGTAATATTATAACTATTAACTTATAGACAAATTAACTAAGGCTCAAGAGATTAAATAATTTCTTCAAATTTTCAGTAAGTATCAGGGCAAGTACACTAATCCTTTACTGACTCCATATCCATGCTATTTCCCCTACTTCATTCTGCCTCTTTAAATACATCTGCCTCTTGCCTCCTATCCTCTCCAACTCCCCAAGTTAAGAACTGATAAGGACCTGTTTCCTGGTAGCTGCATAAAAAGGTAAGAGTAACTTTAACTTAAGATAATCAAAAACAAAGACTGTAACTACTACAGTATCTTGAGTTTCAAAACCTAAAGCAGGCAAGGTTGCACCAAGTTACGGTGTCCCATTCTTCAGTGGGGAAACCAATTAATTCTCCTAAAGAGATTAGGCTCTCATTTTAAGCCCAAAGATGAACATATTATAGCTTTATGAGAAATACAAAATTTTATTGAATTAATTTGGCTTGATAAAAACTGATCCAGTTTTATTAGGGACTATAAAATTGCAATAGATTCTAAGCCCCATGGGGTCGGGTGGGGCGGGGTGGGGAGAAGAAGAAAGAAAGAATGCTGGGAAAAGATTTTTTTTATTTACTGCAAATCTCCAGTACCTAATATTTTAATAAGAATTAGTCAATAAATATTTGTTAAATGAAAAGTAAATATTATCCCACATGCCAAGCCTATTTATAACTTTCAGAGATTTTATCTCATAGTGTTTTAAAGTAAAAAATGCGTTGAGAAGAAATTATTGCTGACTAGAAAGATTAGTTCAAGAATTTTCCAGGATACTTCCATATAGGAATAGTAATTTAAAAATTTTTTTTCAACGTTTATTTATTTTTGGGACAGAGAGAGACAGAGCATGAACGGGGGAGGGGCAGAGAGAGAGGGAGACACAGAATCGGAAACAGGCTCCAGGCTCTGAGCCATCAGCCCAGAGCCTGACGTGGGGCTCGAACTCACGGACCGCGAGATCGTGACCTGGCTGAAGTCGGACGCTTAACCGACTGTGCCACCCAGGCGCCCCAGGAATAGTAATTTTAAGGCCACATTACATTGATACCACTGAAAACAATAGGTCTCATACGACAATAATCACCAATATACCTAAAAGCTTCAGATAAATATTCAGAAGAGGCCAGATATCTAGGATACAGCACCTCTCCTATTTTAAGATATTATCAACAGCAGTGAACACCATTGGTTTAATAGCTTTTTTGGGAAAAGGGAACAATGTATTAATTGTAGTTAAATAAGAAAAAAAAAGTATTACCTCCATTACCCAACAATGGGATATTCATAACATAAGTAAAACTTTATTCATAAATATCACAATCAGATTTTGAGTCTAAAATTTCCTCATGGGGGCACCTGGGTGCCTCAGTCGGTTGAGTGTCAAACTCTTGATTTCAGTTCAGATCATAATCTCACAATTTGTGACTCTGAGCTGACAGCACAGAGTCTGCTTGCGATTCTCTCTCCCCCTCTCTGCCCCACTCCCCAAATAAGTAAACTTAAAAAAAATAAGTAAATAAAACTTCTTCCTAATGTATCTTTAATAATATTTCTGAGTACTTTTTGGCCATTGCAACTTAGGCAAAGGATAATGATGCCATGCAATTTTTTACAACATAATTGGTATCGTGGCCTCCTAGTATCATTAGGACATTAAGACGTTAGTGTCATTAGGACAGTCATTAAAAATCTAAAGCTTATAAAATATAGCAGGACTGTCATATCCAGTATGGGTAACCAAGATAATTCAGATTAACCCACTAGCCCTTACAGAAGACAAATAAAAAGGTGAACAAAATATATTCTTAAATAAACAATAAGCTAAAAAGAAAGAAGGTTAACTGAGCCAAGATACAAGACACTACAACAGTCTAAAGAATCCTACATTCCAGGATGCTTTTGTTCCACAAACATTTGCCAATCCTAAAGTATTGACAAAGAGACAGAGGAGTATTTTTTTATCCAGGAACCAATAAGAATAAGAGAACCCTAGTAAGGCAGAATGTGCCTCAAATTTCTCTCTTTCCTGAAATTATATCACCATAAAACAAGTAGCATATTAAAGAAGGAATTTGCAATGAGAAAACACATTCATGATGTAACAGCAAACTTGTGGGTTATCCACTGTTTGATTCATACTATTTTCAAGTTAAATATTTCAAAATATTAAAAAGTAATCTCCAGGAGATTTTTGGAGTTCTCAATATGTGTTAGCCACAGTAAGTAACTCTCTTCTAAGTGGTAAAAAATCAGTTGTTGACTTACTTTATATTTAGTACTAGACATACGGTACACAGTAAATACTTTCTGCTTATCTCGTGCTGCAAAAATGGAAAATGAGATAAGTAATTACATTATATTTCCCTCTAATGCATATTTCAACAAATGTATTAGGACAAATTCATGAATTTCAAAAATGTAATATGCCACTATATCTTCTTATAAAACCACTTTGTATAATACAACTGAATTCTGCAAAAATACTTCATCTTGTACTTTTGATGTGTTATGTGATCTATTACAAACTTTCCATGGTTTTTGTGATGTCAAATTTTTTTTCCATATAAATAGTCTCTAGAGTTTAATACTGAAAAAGATAGAACTGGACAGATAAATTATTTCAATGACTTCACACATCAAGCTGAGATTTCAGATTGGGTGTGTAAAAAGCTCTTAGGAGACATCTTTCTGAAGTCAACCAAAAGCTAGGAGAGTAAGAAAGTAAAATGAAAATGTTATCTTCGTTGATACTAATATCCTTGAAACTCAACTTCAAAATAAATAAAGAAGGGCTACCAAATGGAATGAAAATTGGACCAAGGGGAAGGAAAAAGAAAAAAAGAAGACAAGCTACTCGCCACTGAAGATCTCAGACAGAGATGGGAAAATCAAAACCAACAACTTTTGGTTTGGAACATCTATAACAGAGTGAACTGAGCAAGTTATAAGAGCTCTCTGCTACCTTGTTTGAAAATACAAATCTGTATGGGTGACAAAGATAGCTGAAGAAATACACAGACACAGTCTTTGTAATTACTGCAGCAAAATTGAGAGGAAACCATAAATAGGGAAGTACACCTGTAGTACCAGTCTTTGTCAGGTAAAAGTAAGACAGGACAATCTCTCTCTAATTCTCTCTCTCTTTCTCTCTCTCTCTCTCTCTCTCACACACACACACACACACACACACACACACACACACACACACATTTTTTTATCCCATAAAACTCTACTGACAGTCAGTGAGATTTTCTGCTAGCCCAAAGTACAGTCTGGTTCTTTCTCTGTTCTATTTATTCCATAGTTAGCTAACTTAAAAAAAAACTCCAGTTGGGGTGCCTGGGTGGTTCAGTCACTTGAGTGTCAGACTTTGGCTCAGGTCATGAGTTCAAGCCCGGCATCAGGCTTGCTGCTCTCAATGAATAGTCCACTTTGGATCTTCTGTCCCCCTGCCCCCCGTCACTCTCCTGCTTGTGGTCTCTGTCTCAAAAATAAATAAAAATTTTTAAAAAGCATTAAAAAAGTCCAGTCATTAAAGAAATCCATAATAATTAAATGGTAATACCCAGCACTAGAAATAAGTAAAAAGACATCAAACAAAAATGCAGTTGTCATTTAAGTATTTTTGAGAATAATAAGATAAAAGGAACTTCAAGATTTATTTATTATATAAAGATTTATTTTAAAGCTGTAGTAAATAAAACTTCATGGTAATCACTCAGAGAGAGAGACAGAAAGACAAATGGACTGAACCCCAGAGCTAGTCCCATGAATAAATGGAAACTAAAGTGGTAATGAAAGTAACATTGACAGTGAGTGAGACTGGAATTATTCAATAAATTGTATGCAAATAATTTTATAGAGAAAAAATGTAACCCTATACCATCTCTTACACAAAAATCAATTCCACGTAACTAAAGATTTAAATGTGACTATCAAAGCTACAAAAAACTTTCAGGAGAAAAAAAACAAAAAACAAAAAACAGAATACCTCTATGACCTGGAGGCAAAAAAGGATTTTTTCAAATAAGATTAAAAAATGCAAGGTTGAAAGGAAAAGATTGATACATGGGGCTTCATTAAAGTTGAAACAACACATTTATCAAAAACTGCATAACAAGGGGCGCCTGGGTGGCGCAGTCAGTTAAGCGTCCGACTTCAGCCAGGTCACGATCTCGCGGTCCGTGAGTTCGAGCCCCGCGTCGGGCTCTGGGCTGATGGCTCAGAGCCTGGAGCCTGCTTCCCATTCTGTGTCTCCCTCTCTCTCTGCCCCTTCCCCGTTCATGCTCTGTCTCTCTCTGTCCCCAAAATAAATAAACGTTGAAAAAAAAATTCAAAAACTGCATAACAAGAGTGAATATATAACCCACAAGTTATGAGAAATAAAATGTACCACAATAACTGACAAAAGATCTGTGAGGATAAAAAAATTCCTCCCAAGTCAGTGTGAAAATTATAATTAGCACAGTAGAAAATTTAGGAGAATATTTAAGTATTGGCAATGCCAGCAACTTAAATGAAGAAAAAATGAATATGGAAATAAACAATTGAAGGACAGTCAACTTCATCAGCCATCAGGTAAACACAAAGTAAAATCATAATAAAACAATATTTTACTCTGACCATAGAAACAAAAATTTTTAAATCTGATACCAATGCTTGCAAGGACATAGGACCCTGGGAACTCTCATGCACTAATGGGAATGTAAACACTTGGAAACACTTTGGAAAATGATTTCACATTTTCTGAGACTATTTATACATAGAATAAACAACCTCACACTCAACACATAGAGCAATGGACTCAACCTCTTTTGCTGACATACTCTCTTAATATTTTTGAAAACTCTGTACCCCCTTGCTCATCTTTAAATTGGCTACCATCATTAATCAAAAGTTTTTGTAGTTCCAAAGAATGTAATTTCCATTCTAATATAAATATATGATTATTAAATAAAACTGTTATTCTTTTTAAATGCATCTAAGGAAGATAAATATAATAATAAATTTTTACCAACAATTATTTATTTCTAAATGTATAATCAAACTTTTCTTTAACATTCAGAAATTGAGAGGGTAGGAAAATAGTAAAATATAAAAAATAAATAAGACATTAGTGAATAAAAAATAAACAAAAAGAAAAAAATAAGATTTCTATTTCCAGGAAGATGGAGTAGACAGACTTCTCTTTATTCATCCCAACATGTACAACTAAAACCCATGGATATTATATATAAAATAAAGATAAGAAGAGTGTGAAGAGTACAAAGAAGAAAGAGGCCTGTCTAGGCACCACAGAACCCATGCAATGACACAGTGGTAAGTTCTTTGGGGTATCTTTTTCACTCATATATCCCAGACTTGGAGGTAAAGAAGTTGGAATGCTGAAAATACCAACAGACACATGTAAAAAGAAGTCACAACAACAGCCTTTCTAGCTAAAGGAACCAGAGAAGCAGTGACCTAGCAAGGCAGAAAAGTTTTAGAAAATAATTCCTCCATTCTATTCAAATACCAGAGGGAAAAAACTTGTGGCTCCACCATCAATCATTCAAACAAAGGCCAAGTGAGAAGCCTAGACCTCTATCCTTATAAAACTATAAAAAGGCTCCCCAAACCCTTTCCTGCCAAGATAGTTTCAGAGATGACCAAGTAGGAAGCCAAGTTTTGCATCTCTGCCTGCCAATATCAAGTACTCCCTGCAGTGTCAGTGGAGACCACATGAGGAACTGGTATTCTCAAAATCCCAATCCCACCAAGCAGTAATGAGGACTAGCTTATCATGTGTCATCAACAGAGCACTGTTTTAAGAAATGTACTTCTACTTTCATATAGCCATAGCAAGGTAGACCTTGCTATTTATAAATAAATAAATAAAGAGCTGTTATATAAATCCAGCTTTAAAAAAATGTTTAAATAAGATACGCTCTCACAACATAATACAAAAATGTCCAGGTGTAAGTTAAAAGTTGTTTCTTCTACCAAGAACCAAGAAAATTTCAACCTGAGTGTAAAGAGGAAATCAATAGATGCCAACATTAAAATGATAGAGTTTTTAGAATTATCTCACAAAGACTTTAAAGCAGTCATAATAAGAATGCTTCAATAAGCAAAATTTGTGGAAACAAATTTTAAAAATAGAAAACCTCACCAAATAAATATAAAGTATAAGCAAAAAATAAAATATTTAAGGAAGAATCAAATGGAAATTTTAAAACTGAAAAATACAGTAACCTAAATAAAGAGCTCAGTAGATGAAATCAACAGAAGAATATAAAAAAAAAGGTGAAAGATTAAGTGAGCTACATAATAAAACATGGAAACTACCCAATCTGCAAAACACAGATAAAACAAACTAAAATAAAAAAATGAACAACAGATCTAAAATATATGTTACTAGAGTCTGAGAAGGTGAAGATAAGGAGGATAGAACTAAAAATATACTCAAACACATAATTGCTGAACACTTTCTAAACCTGGCAAAACAACATCAACAACAACAACAAAACCAAAAAAACTCAAAACTACAGATTCAAGACTCTGCATGAACCTCACACACGATAAGCCAAAAGAAATTGGTGCCAAAATATCATAATAAACTTTTGAAGGCAGTGAAAGAGAAATTACAACTTAACTAAAATAATTCTAATAATAGTGAATTCTAATGAGAACCCTGGAGGTCTGAAAGAAGTGGGACAATATTTTTCAAGTGCCAAAAGAACTATCAACCAAGCATCATATACCCAACAAAAATAGCTGTAGAAATCAACTGATGACTATAGAAATCAACATTTTTAGATGAAAGAAAAGTAAGATGATGTATTTCCAGTTGACCTATCCTAAAACAATGGCTTAAGGAAGTTCTCTTAGCAGAAAAGAAATCAATAAATGAAAGAAAGAATAAAGAACCCAGCAAGCAGAAATATGGGTAAACAGGGGCACGTGGGTGGCTCAGTTGGTTAAGCAGCCGACTTCAGCTCAGGTCATGATCTCACAGCTCATGGGTTCGAGCTCCACATTGGACTCTGCACTGACAGCTCAGAGCCTGGAGCCTGCTTTGGATTCTGTGTCTCCTTCTCTCTTTCTGTCCCTCCCCTGCTTGTGCTCTCTCTCAAACATAAATAAACATTTTTTAAAAAAGAAAGAAATATGGGTAAACATAATAGGCTTTTTTTCTCTTCTTGGGTACTCTGGATTATGTTTGACAGTTACAAAAATTACAGTGCTATCTGATATTGTTCTAACTATGTAGATAAATATTTAAAATATTTACATTATTTTAAATGGAAGGTAAAGGAATGTAGAGGATGGCAAAATTGCTATACTTCACTTGAACTGGTAAAATGTTGACACCAGTAAGTACACTGATAAATTATGTGTATATAGCGTAAAACTGAGAGCAACCACTGGAGAAAAAAAAAAGCTATATAAAGACATACCTCAAAAACGCTATAGATAAATCAAAATGGATTCTTGAAAGTGTTCAAATAACCCACAGAAGGGCAGGGTAAAGAAACAGGAGGGAAAAACACAGAATACAAAAAAGTAAACTAAAGTGACAGATTTAAGCCTTAACCCATCAATAATTTAATTAAGTGTAAATAGTCTAAATAAACAAATTAGAGGAGTTAACATGGCAGAAAAGGAGAGAGACCCGAAGTTCCCTCTTCCCTCAAACACAGCAGTATTGAGGCCAGAAGACTTGAAATTCCAGGAATCTGGGTTACAGAGTGACAGAAACATCTCCATGGGCCACAGAAACAACTAGGTGGGCCAGTGGTGCATGAGTGAGCATTGGGAGAGATAAAATGGGTGGAGTAGGCACAGAAAGGAGGGATCCCCTTCTGTGGAGAGACAAAAGTAAGAGAAAGAGAGGCAGTGGAGTTCTAGGACCTTATTTGGACAAGAGAAGATCCACTCTGGACCACAGACTGGGGAACGGAAAAAAACAGAAAGAACAATTTCTAGCTTGCAAACACCCTTGGGATGAGGATCCAGGGTTGTGGGACTTTCTCCAGACTGGGGCTTGCCACCCTGTACACACACCTGTGGGGAAGAGGGAGCCAGCCTCTGACTCAGTAGCAAGCTCAGAGGTGTAGTCAGAGAGAGCAGTCCCCTCCCTTGAGTGCTGTGGGAAGAAGGTACATAGCCTATCCAAGGACAAAAGACCCTGCAGGTGCCTACCAGCCAGAACTACCCTGAAACAGGGTGCACGGAGCCGGATCCTTTAAGATATCGGGGTTTGAATCCAAGCCAAACGCTTGGGAAACGGGGGAAACTAGAGGGGGACAAACCAGCCCACTTATGCCTATGCAGCACTGTGAGAATGGCCTGAACACGGTGGTCTGGGACACCTGGTCTGGTGAAAAGAGACTACAGTGTCACCATTTTTCTCCCCAGAACCAACAAGGTGGGGCTTCAGGGAATAGGACAGCTGGCCCATAGTGAAGGTGAGACCTGCCCAAACCATACCCTGCCCCTTCATGCCTGTTAACCACCTGAGCAAGACTGACACTGACAGCACCAGATGGCCCTTCCTCCAGACCAGCACAGCCACTGGTTTCAAGGCACCATCAGGCATCAGTCCAGGGGTTTTGCATTTTCTGGTTTGATTCTTGATCAATTATTATTTTCTTTCTTTCTTTCTTTCTTTCTTTCTTTCTTTCTTTCTTTCTTT
>NW_024412376.1:30489200-30631839 GCF_014898765.1 Herpailurus yagouaroundi
CTTCCTTCCTTCCTTCCTTCCTTCCTTCCTTCCTTCCTTCCTTCCTCTTATTTCTTCCCTTCTCTATTCTGGTTGTTGGTTTGTTTAAGCAGATATTTTTAATCTATTCTTTTGAAATCTCCTATGTATCTCTTTCTTTATTTTCCTCTCTCTCTCTCTCTCTCTCTCTCTCTCTCTCTGGATTAAGCCATATAGTTTCTCTGATTCTCTGCCAAATCAATTTTTTCTTTTCTTTTTTTTTCTTTTTTTTTCCCCATGCCTGTAGTCTTTCTCTTCATATGGGATAAGGCTGCTTCCACCACCACCACCTTTTAAAATTTTTTCCAGGGTTACAACAACAAAGAAATCAAAGCATACCTGGTGGAAGGTCCAAACCACCACTACAAGTAGGGAGATGAAGCAACCAGAGTCACAACAACAGAGAGCATGCAACACACTCCAAAACAACTCCTGAAGAGCCAGACCCTAGACAGTGTATGACCCCTTTTTAATATAGTAGTGCTCACAGATGCAAGACACATAACAAGCTATTAAAACATGTAAAGGAAAGAAAACTAGCCAAAATGAAAAAACTGGAGGAATTCTCCTCAAAAGAAATTCCAGGAAGAAATGACGACAGCTAGAGAATTGCTCAAAACAGATATAAACAATATATCTAGTCAAGAATTTAGAATAATATTCATAAGATTAACAGCTGGGCTTGAAAAAAGCATAGAAGACATCAGAGAATCTTTTGATGCAGAAGTCAAGGACCTAAGAAATTGTTACGATTAATTAAGCAATACCATAAATGAGGTGCAAAATAACCTAGTTGCAGTGACAGCAAGGATGGAGGAAGAAGAGGGGAGAATAAGTGAAATAGAATATAAAATTATGGTAAATGAAGAAGCCAAGAAAAAGAGAGATAAGAAAATACTAGACCATAAGGGGAGAATTAGAGAACTAAGTGATGCAATGAAATGTAATAATATCTGAAAGATAGAAGTTCCAGAAGAAGAAGAGAAATAGAAAGGAGCAGAAGTTTTACTTGAACAAATTATGGCTGAAAACTTCCCTAATCTGGGGAAGGAAGCAGACATCCAAATCCAGGAGGCACAGAGAACTTCCTTCAGAGTAAACAAGAATCAGAGTAAACAAGGTCATCACCATGGTATATCATGAATATTTTGAAACTGGCAAAATACAAAGATAAAGAGAGAATTCTGAAAGCAGCTACAGACAAATGGGCCGTGACCTACAAGGGTAGACACATAAGGGTCATAGCATACCTGTCCACTAAAACTTGGCAGGCCAGAAGGGAGTGGCAGGAAATATTCAATGTGATGAATGGTAAAAATATGCAGCCAGGAATCCTTTATCCTGTCATTCAAAATTGAAGGAGAGATAAAGGCTTTCCAAGACAAACAAAACTGAAGGAGTTCATGACCACTAAACCAGCCCTGCAAGAGAGCCTAAGGGGGACTCTGTGTGTGGAATGCTGCAAAGACTACAAAGGACCAAAAACATCACAACAAGCATGAAACCTACAGATAACACAATGACACTAAGTCCATATCTTTCAGTAATAACTGAATATAAATAAACTAAATGCCCCAATCAAAAGCCATAGGGTATCAAAATGGATTAAAAAAACAAGATCCATCTATATGTTATCTACAAGAGACTCATTTTAGACCTGAGGACTTGCTCAGATTAAAAATGAGGAGATGGAGAACCATCTATCATGCTACTGGAATTCAAAAGAAGACTGGAGTAGCCATACTTATATCAGACAAACTATATTTTAAACTAAAGACTGTAACAAGAGATGAAGAAGGGCATTATATCACAATTACAGGGTCTATCCATCAAGAAAAGCTAACAATTGTAAATATTTATGCCCCCAACTTGATATACCCAAATATATAAATATATTAATCACAAACATAAGCAATCTTATTGATTAGAATATGATAATTGCAGGGGACTTTAATACTCCACTTACAACAATAGACAGATCATCTAGGCAGAAGATCAGTAAAGAAACAATGACCTTGAATGATACTCTGGAGCAGATGGACTTGACAAATATGTTCAGAATATTTCATCCAAAAGCAGAAGAATACACATTTTTCTCAAGTGCACATGGAACATTCTCCAAGTCAGATCACATACTGGGTCACAAAATATCCCTCAATAAATATAAAAGAATTGAGATCATACCAGGCATATTTTCATATCACAATGCTATGAAACTTAAAATCAACCACAAGAAAAAATTTGGACTGCCTCCAAATGCATGGACATGGGCATCCTACTAAAGAATGAATGGGTCAACTAGGCAGTTAAGGAAGAAATTTAAAAACATATGGGAGCTAATGAAAATGAAAACATGACAGTGCAAACCCTTTGGGATGTAACAAAGGCAGTCAGAAGAGGAAAATACATTGCAATCCAGGCCTAGCTCAAGAAACAAGAAAAATCCCAGATACAAAACCACACCTCACACCTAAAGGAACAAGAAACAGAGCAGCAAAGAAACCCAAAGTGAGCAGAGGAGAAATAATAAATATTAGAGCAGAAATAAACAGTATAGAATTAAAAAAAAAAACCAGTAGAATAGATCAATGAATCTAAGAGGTGGTTTTCTGAAAGAATAAACAAAATTGATAACCCCCTAGCCAGACTTGTCAAAAAGAAAAGAAAGGACCCAAACTGATAAAATCAAGAGTGAAAGAGGAGAGATACTAACCAACACCACAGAAATACAAACAATTATTAGAGAATACTATGAAAAATTATATGCCAACAAACTGGACAAACTGGAAGAAATAGACAAATTCCTAGACACCCACACACTACCAAAACTCAAATGGGAAGAAATAGAAAATTTGAAGAGACCCATAACTAGTGAACAAATGGCATTAGTCATCAAAAATCCCCCAACAAATAAGAGTCTTGGACCAGATGGCTTCCTTGGGGAATTCTTCCAGATATTTAAAGCAGAGTTAATACCTATCCTTCTCAAGCTGTTCCAAAAAATAGAAAGGGAAGGAAAACTTTTGGACTCATTCTATGAAGCCAGCATTACCTTGATTCCCAAGCCAGACAGAGACCCCCACAAAAAATAAGAAGTACAGGCCAATATCCCTGATGACCACAGATGCAAAAATTCTCAACAAGATACTAGCAAATAGAATTCAACAGCATATAAAAAGAATTATTCACCATAATCAAGTAGGATTCATTCCTGGGATGCAGGGCTAGTTTGATATTCACAAATCAATCAATGTGATGCATCACATTAATAAAAGAAAGGATAAGAACCATATAATTCTGTCAATAGATTCAGAGAAAGCATTTGACAAAATACAGCATCCTTTTTTTTTTTTCAATGTTTATTTATTTTTGGGACAGAGAGAGACAGAGCATGAACGGGGGAGGGGCAGAGAGAGAGGGAGACACAGAATCAGAAACAGGCTCCAGGCTCTGAGCCATCAGCCCAGAGCCCGACGCAGGGCTCGAACCAGCATCCTTTCTTAATAACAACCCTCAAGAATATTGGGATAAAAGCCAATATATGAGAAGCCCACATATATGGGCTGAGAGCTTTCCCCCTGAGATCAGGAACACGACAGGGATGTCCACTTTCTCCACTATTGTTGAACATAGCGTTGGAAGTCCTAGCATCAGCAATCAGACAACATAATGAAATTAAATACATCAATATTGGCAAAGAAGAAGTCAAACTTTCACTTTTCACAGATGACATGATATTCTACATGGAAAACCCAATAGACTCCCAAAAGTCTGCTAGAACCGATACATGAATTCAGCACAGTCGCAGGGTACAAAATCAATGTATAGAAATCCGTTGCATTTTTATACACCAATAATGAAGCAACAGAAAGAGAAATAAAGAAACAGATCCCATTTACAATTGCACCAAGAACCATAAAATACATAGGAATAAATCTAACCAAAGATGTAAAATATCCATATGCTCAAAACTATAGAAAGCTTATGAAGGAAATTGAAAAAGACACAAAGAAATGGAAAAATATTCTATGTTCATGGATTGGAAGAATAAATATTGTTAAAATGTCAATACTACCCAAAGCAATCTACATATTCAATGCAATCCCTATCAAAATTGCACCAGCATTCATCTCAAAGCTAGAACAAACAATCCTAAAATTTGTATGGAACCACAAAAGACCTTGAATAGCCAAAGTAATTTTGAAGAAGAAAACCACAGCAGAAGGTATCACAATCCCAGACTTTAGCTTCTACTACAAAGCTGTAATCAAGATGGTATGGTATTGACACAAAAACAGACACATAGACCAATGGAATAGACTAGAAAACCCAGAATTGGACCCACAGATGTATAGCCAACTAATCTTTGACAAAGCAGGAAAGAGCATCCAATAGAAAAAAAGGCAATCTCTTTAGCAAATGGGGCTGGGAGAACTGGACAGCAACATGCAGAAGAATGAAACTAGACCACTTTCTTACATCATACACAAAAATAAACTCAAAATGGATGAAAGACCTAAATGTGAGACAGGAAACCATCAACACCCTAGAGGAGAAAGCAGGCAACAACCTCTTTGACCTCAGCTGCAGCAATTTCTTACTCGACACATCTCCAAAGGCACGGGAATTAAAAGCAAAAATGAACTACTGGACCTCATCAAGATAAATAGCTTCTGTACTGCAAAAGAAACAATCAACAGAACTAAAAGGTAACTTATGGAATGGGAAAAGATATTTGCAAATGACATATCAGATAAAGGGCTAGTATCCAAATCTATAAAGAACTTACCAACCTCAACATCCAAAAAACAAATAATCCAGTGAAGAAATGGGCAGAAGACACGAATAGACACTTTTCCAAAGAAGACATCCAGATGGTCAACAGACACATGAAAAGATACTCAAATCACTTATCATCAGGGAAATACAAATCAAAACCACACTGAGATACTACCTCACACTGGCCAAAGTGGCTAAAATTAACAACTCAGGAAACAATAGATGTTGGCAAGTATATGGAGAAACAGGAACCCTCTTGCACTATTGGTAGGAATGCAAACTGGTACAGAAGCTCTGGAAAACAGTGTGGAGGTTCCTCAAAATATTAAAAATATAACTACCCTATGACCCAGCAATAGCACTACTATTAATTTATCCAAAGGATAAAGGAATGCTGATTTATAGGGGAACATGTACCCCAATGTTTATAGCAGTGCTGTCAACAATAGCCAAATTATGGAAAGAGCCTAAATGTCCATCAACTGATGAACGGATGAAGATGTGGTTTATATGTACATGGAATACTGCTTGGCAATAAGAAAGAATGAAATCATGCCATTTGCAGCAATGTGGATGGACCTGGAGGATATTATGCAAAGTTAAGTAAGTCAGTCAGAGAAAGACAGATATCATATGCTTTCACTCATATGTGGAATTTGAGAAACTTAACAGAAGACCATGGGGGAAGAGAGGAGGAAAAATAGTTTCAAACAGAGAGGGAGACAAACCAAAGAGACTCTTAAATGCAGAGAACAAACTGAGGGTTAATGGGGGGTGGTGAGGGAGAGGGAAAAATGGGTGACAGGCATTGAGGGGGACACTTGTTGGGACGAGCACTGGGTGTTGTATGTAAGCAATGAATAATGGGAATCTACTCCCAAAGCCAAGAGCACACTGTATACACTATGTTAGCTAACTTGACAACAAATTATATTTTTAAGAAAAAATAAATGTTACTAAATAAAAAATCAAACAAATTAAAAGCCAGAAATTGGCAAAGTGGATTTAAATATGACCAACCATATACTGTCTATAAGAAAATCACTTCAAATATAATGATATGGGTAGAATAAAAGTAAAAGGATGAAAAAATATATGCTATGCAAATATTTTATTACAAAAGTATGGGTATATTATGAAATACTAGTATCAGATAAAGTTGACTTCAGAGCAAAGAAAAGTACCAGGGACACAGTGATGTTACACAAAGCTAGAAGGGTCAATTCTCCAAGAAGATATAGCAATTTTAAATGTGAATACAAATGACAGAGATGAGAAACATGTGGAGCAAAAATTTCTAGGACTAGGAGAAGAAATAGAGAAGTCTATAATTATAGTTAGAGACTTCAACACTCTCCTGTCAACAGCTGATAGAACACCAGACAGACAGAAAATCATTAAGAATATGAAATAATCAATAGGATCTAATTTACATCTATACAATACTCTATGTAAAATAACAAAATACTTACCTTTTTCCAGTGTCTATGGAACATATACCAAGAGAAACTGTATCTTGGGCCGTACAAAATCCTCAGCTAATTAAAAAGAAATTTACACAGTGTATTTTCTGATCCCAGTGGAATCAAACTAGAAATCAATAACAGAAAGGTAAAAGGAAAATTTCCAAACACTTGAAAACTAAATAAAGTACTTCTAAATAATCTATGGTCTAAAGAGGAAGTTTCAAGGGGAATAAAAAAGTACACTGATGAATGAAAATTCCACATATAAAAATTTGTGAGAGAAGCTGAAGCACTGCTGAGAAAGAAAGTTATAGCAGAAAATGCTTAATATTAAGTAAAAGAAAAACTTCAAATCAAAAATTTATTCTTTTGGGTGCTTGGGTGGCTTGGTCGGTTGAGTGACTAACTCTTGGTTTTAGCTCAGGTCATGATCTTGTGGTTCATGGGTTCAAGCCCTTCATTGGGCTCTGCGCTGCCAGTGGGGAGCCTGGTTGGGATTCTTTCTCTTCCTCTCTCTTTGCCTCTCCCCTGCTCTCTGTCTCTAAATAAATAAATGCACAAACAAGCAAACAAACTTTTAAAAAATCTATTCTTTTGAGGTTCTATTACATATTAGAACTGTTGAACTGTTTGAATGCCCAGGTATGTTTTGTTCACTTTTATTTTTCTCTTGTGGTTCTTTCATTCAGTGTTTTTATTCATGTATGTTTAAATTAACTAATCCATTCCTCAGCTATGTCAAGTCTATTGGGAAGCTCATCAAACCCATTCTTTATCTCTGTTATCATGCTTTTAAAACTTACTCCTAACATTTGCATTTGTTTCTTTCTTATAATTTCCATCTCTGTAATGAAATTCCCCTTCTGTTAAATCCTAGTATTCACTTCATTAGAGATTTTTAACATATTAATCATAGTTATGTCGAAATCCCTTTTGGGGCACCTAAGTGGCTCAGTTGGTTAAGCATCTGACTCTTGATTTCAGCTCAAGTCATGAGCTCACGGTTTATGGAATTAAGCCCTGACACTGAGAGTATAGAGCCTGTTTGGGATTCTCTCTTTCCCTCTCTCTCTCTGCCCCTCCCCTACTTTCTCTCTCTCAAAATAAATAAATAAACTTTACAAAAAAAAAGTCTCTGTTTAATAGTTTAAACTTCTGGTCAATCTCTGTGTTAGTTCCATTGATTATTTTGTCTCTTGAAAGTAGGTTGTTTTTTCCTGTTTTTGTGTGTATATTTTAATTTTTCACTGAATTCTGCACATCTTGTGTAGACTAGTAGAGATTGAAGTAGATGGTATTTATACTGGAACTCTGCATGCCTCTTCTGCTAGCTATTAATGTAGAAAGATGAGAAGACAACATAGTCAGGAATTGAACTGGATTTGACTTTTGTTATTGCTATGGTAACTTCCACTATACCACTTACCATAACTTCCTCTAGAATGTGTTTGTGGGTGGGGATAAACCAGCATTTTCTGTGGGGTTTTGTTTGTTTATGCTATCTCCTCAACTTTCAATCTTCTCTGTGCACTTGCACCACACCAGGGATCTTTCTTCACTTTTCCTAAGTCAGTGCCAATGTTTACTACCCAGAGTGATGGTGAGGCAGGGTGCTTTGCTGTGGTCTTGGTACAGCCTCATTCTTAGGCAAGCCCTGTGCTTAGGTCTCTGGAGTGGGCTTTCTTTATCTCTTCTTCCCCATTGCAGCCAAACGGTGCCTTGTATATTTGGTGGATCTTTTTTTGCAAGAGACTTTCTTGCCTGTTGACTATAACTGTGTTAGTATGGGGTCCTAGCACCAGAATTTTTCTGCCTTGCCTTTGGAGGTAGAGGGTTTTTTCCCCTTTCCCCTTTCCTGAGCTGCAGTGGGTCTTCATCTGTTCCTGGAAATGACAGTATTCATTTTCCCTCTCCCATTATCTTAAATCTTTTGTGCTAGTTGAGAGAAAATTCTGGGAGGCACTTCATGCTTTTCACATAAACATTATCACTTTCCTCAGTCAGGCTTGCACTTCTGAGGAAGACTTTCTCAACACGCACTCCTTTCTCCAAACTTTTCTCATGAGCACCCATTAGTGGTCTCTGGAGAAGAACCTACAAGTGGATCCATTTGTGTCTATGACTCCCAAGGCCTCAATACTTTCACTAGCAATTCATTAAAAAGTATAGCTGAATTCTAATAGCAGGTATAGCACCCACCATGTCTTTCTCCCACACTCTGCCACACGTGAGCCAGGGCTTCCACCTTGACCTTCCTAGGAGCAGTCTGTCTATCTTTGGATAAGCAATTCCCTGGGACATCAGCTCTCTAATTGGCTTTAAAAAGCTCTGATTTTGTAATTTATTTGACTTTATCTTATTTTTAAGGTGGCAGCACTCTTTCTAACTTTTTACATCCTAGGAAAAAGTAAAAACTTCAGAATTTTTAATTTATAGTTAAGATATATCAAATTTAACTTATCACATAATTCCTTACACAGAAGTTCATTGTTTTTTCTGGGTGTTCTGATTTTGTCCTTTCAAATATAATCTTTCTACAAACTGCTATTAAGTCAACACATCGCAATTGCTGCTTTTTTTTTGAAACCAACATTTCAATATTTTATGTGTAATAGAGTTATTTTAACTACTTTTGTTCCTTTCAGTTGCTTTGTAATTTAAAGTTTTTCATTTAACTTAAATTGCAAAATTAATTAAAAATTAACAGTATTCACACTTGGAAATGTTACTTGCTAGACATATTAAATTACAGCTGTTGTATCATTTAAGGAATTTGCAAAGGAATAATCAGTATGTTAAAGTTTTAAGAGCTAGAAGATTATTTTCAAAGGCATATGAATAGAGCCACTGGCAGTTTAAATATGACCATACACAAAATGAAAGAATTTGGGTTAGAAAAATAGCATGAAGTGAAGGAGATTTTTAATATACTGATTGCTATTTCACTGGTCTGTGAGCAGTTTTATGATTCTCTAGCCAATTTCATCAGAACATATCAGTCTTACTTTCGTTAATTTTAAGAAAAGTATTTGTCACCAGTAATCAAAAGTGAACATTCTTATAAGGCTGTTAAGCCATTTCTGTTAAAGCTATCAAAACAATCCTGATAGGATATAATTAGTAAATTCATCAAATTAGATATACTACAAATTGAACTTTCCTTTAATTCATTTCTTGTGAATTGATTTGTGAACTGTGTATTAGGCAAATTGTCCATTTTGGAAAATTGAGTATTGACCAATTCACCTACTCTCATTAAAGCTTCAAACATTAGAAACGACTTAAGCATCCATCAATAGAGAGACATTAACCACATTATCATATATCCATAGAGCTTAAGGGTCCAAAAGAGAGTCATGTAGTTTCAAACAAACTGGACATGAACAAATCTTCAGTAGGTAAGGAAAAAAAGCAAGCTAGTGCCATTTATATAATTCAGTGATTCTAAAAGTGTGATCCCCAGACCAGCATCATCAGCATCACCTGGGAACTTGTTAGGAAGGCAAATTTTCAAATCTCAGCCCTAACCTAGTAAATTGGAAACTCTGAGGGGTGTTGCGGTAAAGCAAATTGTTTTAACAAGGCCCCCAGGTGATTGTGAGGCATGCTAAATTTAGTGAATCACTGCTATAATTAAAGGAGAAACCATGCCCATATGCACACATACCACACACACACACACACACACACACACACACATACTTTCTCACACACAGATCTCACACATCACTCTAGATTCATAGACTATCTTAAGAGATGTTCTTTCTGGGCAAGAGAACAGAGGCACTAGGGGTCCCAGAAGGAAAAGAAGCATATTTTTGATAGAAACTTGTTTACTTTTAGAATTGGTTTTCTGTGAACATCTTTGATAAGAGTAGATTTTCAAAAAAATCTTCAGACTTAAAGCTAAAGAAATGTACACAGCTATTGTCCCTGTAGTTTTTTTTTTTTTTTCATTAAATTTCCATGTTGGAATTTAAATTGAGACAAGTGGAAAAGAGCATTTTGAAACATTTTCTGCCCCTTCCTTACAGTAAACATACTAAGTTAGAGGCATGGTAGCAGGTTACAGCCAAGGTACATTATTTCATTGTTAGGAACGTGAAACAACTAAAGTAACAAATAGTGGTTTTAATTAATAGCCATGCTATTGCCTTTCCAAAGATATCTCCACAAGACATTTTTTAAATGTCTACACAAAGTAGAAAATTATTTGTAAAATATATCAGAGTGGGTATCTACAGGCCACAATTTTAAATGGAATACAAGATATCATATGCATAATTCATCTCCTTCACATTGTAGTGAACTTGGCAGTACCTCAATTGAAGCATAGACAAGAGCTTATATTAAGACTCTGAAGGCAAAAGTTGCAGTTATTTTTTCATTCTAGAAGATTTTCTGAATTTGTATGAAATATTTCAAAATGTTTGAAATATAGTCTATCAGTATATCTTTAGACTTTCCACTTCTAAAGCAATCCAGAGGATCAACTAATTATTACTACCATTACCAAAAAAAAATTAAATTAATTAGTACTTCCAAAGCTCAGTATGATTTTCTTTTTGACAGAGTAATATGCATTTTTTCAGACCACAAATCAAGTAAATTCATGTGAAGAACTGAAAAGTATATATACAAATCCATGTGATTATTGTAAGTTGTAAGCTTTACTTATAAAAATCCAGGGGTGGGTTTTTAAAATATGTCCACAATTTTTATTTTATTTCTCCCTTCCAGATATGGAACTGAACTCTTTTCTCCTTGAGTGAAACAAGGCAGTAATGTTATATCATTTCTGATATTAGGCTGTAAAAAGTATTCCTGCTTAAATACAAATATATATATTGAAATATTAAATTGAATATTGACCAATTGAAAAAATTGGTCAATATAAATAAATATAAATATAAAATTAAATATTAACAAATTGAAATACACACACACACACACACACACACACATATCTTAGTTCATTCACTCTTAGAGAATTAACCTTCCATGAGTGAGAACACACCAGAATATTTTGGAGAGTCCTTACATGGTGAGGAACTAAGATTTCCAGCCAACAGCCAGAAAATAACTTAAGCCTGTCAACAAACAAGTGAGTCAACTTAGAAGTAGATCCCCCTCACACTCATCTCCAGTCAAGCCTTAAGATGACAGCAACCCTGGCCAATAGTTGATTGCAACTTCAAGACAGACCATGAGCTAGAACCATCCAACTAAGTCATCCATTCTGGATTTAAAATTTCTGACTCACAGAAACTGTGAGGCAATAAATATTTGTTTTATGCTGCTGAATGCTTGAGTAACTTGTACAGAGATAGATAACTAATGCATGCCCTATATAATATTATCAATTACATATAGTGGACATACATTTTTGTATTTCCCCAACATCCCTTATTTTGTAGAATCATTCCTTGCCCACCCTAAATAATCCTGCACAATCCATAACATTCCTGGTGTGGCTGATTTTTACACCCTCCTTGGCATAGAAGCTCAGCAAATCAGAATATACCATACCTTGGTATAGTCTATCTAGTCTACCTAGTCTACTTAGTCTACCTTGACTAGAGTGATTGCTTCAGGGTTGTACATGTAAGCCAAACTGGACCAATCAGAATCCCCTCAAACAATGTTACCAGAGTAACTAGGAAAGATAATCACCCTTTCCTGAGATCAACATTCTAAGTTTCACATAAGACTAAAGTTGTTAGGTCATCTTTTCACTCTGTGGAAAGACATTTTCTGAAAATAAAGCCAAGTAGATACACAAAAGTAAATGAGAGAAAGAGTGTGTGGTTTTTATCACACTGTTTAAACCTCTGTGTCCTATTATCTACCTTTTTAGTTCCCAGTTAGGTGAGCTCTTTCATATTTTAGCTATTTCAGGAAGTTGAGTTGGGTTTCTGTTTTTAAAAAAATCTGAATTAGTCATCTGAATGAGTACTAATAAATATGACAATTTTTATGAATCCTAAATACACCCAAGACTTGATTCTGGCCAAGATGGAGTAACAGGAGCCAGTTTTACCCTGTCACTTAACAGAGTAAAAACTTAAAATGAACAAAATATATGAAAGAATTTTCAGACATTAGACAATCATCTCAGCACAGTAATCCCTGAAGAAAAAGAAACTAATGACATGAACTTAAAATTGTCTGAGTCTATTATCTGAAGAGTTTCTAGGCTTCAACACAGAATGGTAAAAACCAAACAAACCCTGGAAGTCATCCTGAACTGAGAAGACAGTTGAGAATCTGTAGAGTCCAAAGCAACCAGATGTATAGGGCAGAATAACAGACAGAAGAGTACAACAGAGAGAAAATTCTGAAAATATGCAAGGAATTTCTCTTAAGCCTTCAGCTGAGCAGTTTTTAGCACATGCATGTGAGGTAGCTACCTGAGGTTGGTAAAGCAATTCCAGAGATCATAGCAGGCTGGGAATAATTCATCTTCCCAACAGCTAGACTGCAGAAATTTCTTAATGCATAAGGCAATGGGTTATGTACTTAGAAGGAGATTATCTCAAATAATCCCAAATTAGCTCCAGGCTAAAGGCTACCCTGCTGTTTTCATAGAACTTAGATAACTCATAGAATAAACTTCAAAAAATATATGTAAAAATATAAAAATTCCAGAACCAGACAACAAAAAATTTATTAATCACCTTGTCAGTGTCATTCAACACTGTACTGGCTGTCTTAGCCAGTGCATTGAAGAAGGAAACTAAAAACACACATAATGGGAAAAAAAGAAAGTTATTCACAGATGACATGATGATTTATGTAGAAAATCTTAAGGAATCTGCAAAAAAGAATCTGCTAGAGCTAATAGTGTTTAGCAAGATTTACAAAATCAGTATACAAAAATCAATTATAGTTCTACAAACTAGCTATATGCAATCAGAAATTTAAAATTTTTAAATATACCAGTTATAATAGCATGGAAATTTTTGAACTATTTAGGGATAAATTTGACAAAATATGCACAAACCCTGTACACGGAAAACTATAAAACATTGATGAGAGAAAATTTAAAGACACAAAAAGAAGCATACATTTTCAGGGGTCATGTCAATTATTGTTAAGATTTCATTCTTCCTAAATTGACATATATAAATTCAATGCAATCTTGAACAAAATTCCAGCAAGTTTTTGATAGAGATTGAACATCTGACTCTAACACTTATATATAAATGCCTAAGACTTAGAAAAGCCAAAATGATTTAAACAAAACAAAACAAAAAGAACAGAGTGAGAGGGCATACACTATCAGATTTCAAGGTATATTATAAAACTGCATTAATCAAGAAAGAGTGATATTGGCATAAAGATAGGGATGTAATCCAATGCAACTAAGTACAGAGTGAGAAATAGATCCACACATCTGGTCAACTGAGTTTAACAAAGGTGCCAAGGCAGTTTGATGGGGAAATCATAATCTTTTCAACAAATTGGGCTAAAGCAATTAGCTTCATTTAAAAAAACAAAGAGCCTCAATCATTCTTTGATGCCATATTTTTAAAAACTAATCATAGACTAAAATATAGGTGTTAAACTTAAATTCTTAGGAGAAAGAATAGGAGAAAAATCTTAGTAATCTAGGGTTTGGCAATAATTCTTGGAATAGTATACAAAAAAATATTAGAGAAAACAATCGATAAATTAGAATTAATTACAATTTTACACCTTTACTCTTCATACAGTACTGTTAGAAAAATAAAATGGCAAGGCACCTGTGACTCAGTCCATTAAGCATCTGAGGTCAGGTCATAATCTTACAGTCCTGAGACTGAGCCCTGGGTCTCTGGCGCCATGCTGGGTGTGGAGTCTGCTTAAGATTTTTTCTCTCCCTCTTCCTTTGCCCCTTCCCCCTCATATTCATTCTCTCTCTCTCTCTCTCAAATAAATAAATAAATAAATAAATAAATAAATAAATAAATGGCAAGCCACAAACTTGGAGACAATATTTTCAAAACATATACCCAATAAATGATTTGTATGCAGAATATATAAGTTCTTACAACTCAATAATAAGAAGACAAACATTTTAAAAAAAATAGGTAAGGGATGGCTCAGCTGGTTGAGCATCTGACTCAGTTTCGGCTCAAATCATGGTCTGAGAGACAGGGGATTAAGCCCCCTTTGGTCTCTGAGCTGATCATGGAGCCTGTTTAAGATTCTCTCTCTCTCCCTCTGCCCCTCTCACACTTGCATGAACTCTAAAATAAATTTCTAAAAAAGGCAAAAGATTTGAACATACACTTGACCAGAGATGATATACTTACATTTGAAATTTTTTACTTACATATGAAAAATGCTCAACATCTTTATTCTTTAGGGAAAACAAAAGAAAACCACAAGGAGATACTGCTACACCTCTACTAGAAGGGCTAAAATTTAAGACTGAACATAGCAAGTGTCAATATGTTTCTTGAGGAAACCTGGAGTCTGTCTATTTTTGAGAATGTAAAATAATTTAGCCATTTTGGAAAACTGTAGACAATTCCTTTAAAAAGTTAAACAGAACCCCACCATTTAACCTACCCATCTGCTCCTAAGTGTTTATATAAGTAAATGAAAGCATAGTTCCACACAAAGATGTGTACATAAATAACTTTTATTTATATTAGCCCCAAACCAGAAACAATCCAAAAGGTCGTCAAAAGGTATATGAATAGACAAATGTATACATCCATATAGTGGAATACTGCTCAGCAATAAAAAGAAATAAACTATTAATATATGCAACATCTATGAAATTCAAAATAATTACGTTGAGGGATGAAGCCAAGTAGAGTACATATTATATAACCCCATTATGTAAAACTCAAAAAAAGTTCAAGCTAATCAATATTGACAGAAAACAGACTAGTGGTTGGTTGCCTTAGGGATAGTGGAGTGTTGGGATGCAGGGAGGAATCACAAAGGGCACAAGAAAAATTAAGTTTTGAGAGAAGGACAGATATATTCGTTATCTTGGTTATGATGAGGTTTTATTGGTGTCAAAATTCATCAAATTTTATACTTTCTAATATGAACAATTGATTGTGTATCAATTATCCCCCAATAAAACCATGAAAATGCTTTTTTATTCCTATCCAGGACTGAAATGTACTGTTTGTAAAAATACACAAAATCATTTTACCAAGAACTAGTACAGGTGATAGATGGCAGAATTTTTTTTTAATGTTTTATTTATTTGTTTTGAGTGAGAGAGAGAGCATGTGAGCAGGGAAGGGGCAGAAAGAAAGGAAGAGATAAGAGAGCCCAAGCAGGCTCCATGCTGACAGCAGAGGGCTCGAACCCACAAACTGCGATATCATGACCTGAGCCAAAGTCCACTTAACCGACTGAGCAACGCAGGCACCCCTTTAGTGGACCACTTTTAAGTCTACTGATGACTATGTTCTAACAACTACTGTTTAGCTAAAACACAATTTGTAAGATAAAGAAGTCCTTGGCTTGGTAGACCTAATCTCTTTTGAGAAAAAGAGAAAGACAGTGAGTGCCCCTGTCCTTTCACTGAAAGTCCTCTCACAAAATTTAAGGGAGACCCTAGTCTCCTCTATCATAAGTCAATAGCTGAGGTTCATTTTTTTTTTTTTTGAGACAGAGAGACAGAGAAAGAGAGAGAGAGAGAATACGCAAGCAGGGAAGAGGGGCAGAGAGAAAGAATCCCAAGCAGGCTCCACATTCAGTGCAGAGACCAACATGGGGCTCAGCCCCACAACCCTAGGATCACAACCTGACCCTAAATCAAGAGTCTGACACTCCAAAACACCCAAAAGACTCAGCCACCTAGGCACCCCAACAAGTGAGGTTCTTAATAAGTTATATTGTGCCCACCTCACCCATGTTTTTTCTGCATCATCCTAATGAGGAAATGGGACACAAAAACTAAACTCTTCTTAGACAACCTTACAAAGACATAAATATGGCACCACAACTGTGCCTTCTCAAAATCAGCTTCATTTCATCCCCCTCCTGCAGTGGAACATAAAGGATAACACTGAGTTAGACATTATAAAAGATAAAACAAGTTTCTGAACGAACCTAGTATTCATTACCTTTGGCTTTACTTCTTCCCTGCCCTTAATACCATGAAGGTAAATGGCCAGTGCCTGGATTTACATTGCTTACCCTCTTCTGGCACTCACCACATGAAAACACACTCTCAGCTGTGTTCCATATATTTCTAAATCTCTAAAATTTAAGAATTAAACATGTTTAAACATTTTAAAAGTAAATTCCTTCATTAGAAGCTGAATAGCTTAATTGGTTGGTCATTTTTAGAAAATATTAACATTTACTGAGCACTCACTGTGTATGTGCCAAGCACAGTTTCAAATACTTCACCTGTGTTGTCTCATTTAATCCTTCTAAAAACCCTCCAGGAAGAGATACTATTATTAGCCTCCACTTTGTGGAAGTGAAAACAAGACACAGAAAAGTGCAATAGACTGCTCAGAATCAGACACACTAAAAGTACTATGACGTATGTCGAAACCCTGGCAGTCTTGACTCCAGAACCCAACTCTAAATGGTGGATAGTATCCCTTCTGAAGCAACAAGGGAGTGACAAATGTATTCAAACACCCCAAGCGCCACATGTATTCTGAACCCACGTCAGTTGCTTTGACTTGAAAACACAAGGGTGAAATTGAGCGTTCCAAGACTATTTTGTCAAATCAAACTTGAATCCATGAAGGAGTGAAAGCACATCACAGTGGTGAGCACTCCAGCTTCCCTAGGGAATGTTATCCATCAGGGCTGTGGATCAGACGTTACGCCAACCCAGGCACGCCAACTCTCAAGCATCTGAGCTGTCTGAAGGCTTTTGCGGTGACCATGGCAACCCTTGCCTTCCAGCTGTGTCACACCTGCCTTCTATCATGACAAGAACATTTTCACCCAGCTAAGGAGCTGTATATTTCTGCAAATAGTGATTTCGGCAAAATGGTTAATCTCCAGGCTGTACCTCAGCTTTTCAGGTGGGCAAATTGAAGCCATTTCTTGGCTGTTCTTCAGGAATAAAAGAACAGAGGAAGAAAAGGAGAAGAGCACTTTCAAAACTACATAAGTGGGATGTAATCTTATTTCTTTGAGACCCAAAGAAAGTTTAACCTGAGCATACATGTTTTGTTCTTTCATTTACCCAAACTATTTTTATCAATCCAAGCCATTTATATCAAATCAGAGACAAATAAAGTATGTTATCATTAAAGTTAAAAAAAAAATGTTTTCCACCTCCCAGGGCAGTGATTTGCTAATCTGAGCATAACAGCATGAGAATCTCCCATTTAGTTATTTACAAAGGAGATTCCAGTGTCCTTTCTCCTTGAAGATCATGATTCTTTATGTACAAGGTAAAGTAAACATGGTAACTAATTTGGAATTTGGGGTTACTTTCTATGACAACCCAAATTTTAATAACCTTTTTCTCTTTTTAAGTTATTCATTCTTCAGTATTTTTAATCTCCCTTAATATTAAACTATTTTCCTGTTCTTTTATGCAATGGAGTATACATGTACATTGGCAAACTAACAGGTCAAAAGCCAGGAATGGAATTACAACATGCCTCCCTGCTTCCCCACTTCAAGGAGATGCTTTCTGAATCTCATCATGCTTTCCTCTGGGATACCTGAATGGCATTTACAGGTACATAGAGAGTTCAAATTGGTTCATGTGGCTGTGGAGGGTTGATTCAGCAACTTCAGCAGTCACTTTGTGGCAGAGATGAAGACAGAGACCCAGACACAGGTGGAAGGATAGAATGAAGTCTGGGAATCTTCTTTACCAAAAAGGAGAGAAGCAATCTATAAGAGACCTGGGGAGCAAGGTGGTCTTCCTTTGGGGGGCAGTCTTCACAATAAGACAGTATAGCTTAGAAGTAAAAAACACAGCCTCGGGTGTTTGAATCCCACCTCTTGGCCATGTGATCTTGGGTCATTTACTTCACCTCACCATGCTTCATTTTTCCTATATGTGCCAAAGGCATAGCAATGAAGCTTTCCTCACAGGGCTATTGTAAGGCTACAGTGCACTAGTCCATAGAAAGTGCTTGGTGGCATCCCTGGAACTTTAGAAGTGATAAATTATTGTGACTTTTGCTATTGAAGAGAAGGAATAGGAGAACTTCAAACACCAACATTTTTGGCTAAACAAAGTCAGAAATTATATCACACAACTTTCCTCACTTCTCTCAGCGGCACTCATAAAACACCTCTACTAGTTGACAAGAACTCCCTTTTTGACTAAACTTTAGTCAGTCTACTCTGAACCCTCTTCTCAACTAAGACTTGCCCTTGGTCAACTGAGCCTGGTTTTAGCAAGAATCCTGCTAAACAGGTTTGGCAAAAATCCCTCCAGTCTTTAATATCTAACCAAACTCCTCTTCCCCCACTCTTGATATCTAACCAAATTCCTATTAGTAATTTCCATCTAGTGGCTCTCTCATGTTGTCCATTCACTAAAAAACCCCAGCTGTCCTTGTTATATTCTGCGTTGAATTCTATCTTTACTCCTATTGCAATAGTCTTGACCCCTATTTCAATAGTCTTAAAATAGAGTCTCCCTCACCTATTTAACTCCATCCATTGCAATTTTCTTTGTCATTTGTCAACAAAAAACCAATATCCTCTTTAGAAAGTCTCTGACTGGGGTAAAAGGGAGAGAAAGAGAAACAAGGGACACCTTGCCTTCAAACTTCTTGTCATTCCAAGTCTCTCCCACCCAAACATGGTCATCCACCCCTGGTTAAATGGTTTCTAGTGTAAATAAAGTCTCTGGCATTCATTTACAGTAAAGTATAATTTATCAACCAGCACATTAAAAAAAAAAACCTTAAAACTGAAAAATCGCAGGAAAATGGGCAAGACTTGGAGCAGTAGACCTATGAAAATAGGGGAGAGAGTCTGTTCTGAGGAAAAGGGGACAAGAAGGAGGAGGCTGAGTGTTTGAATCACAAGCTGACACCTTCACAACATGGTCACTATCACAAAAATATTCATATTATGCATAATTTTTTCAGAAGCATAGAAGGAAGAGAAATGGAAGAAATTCTTCATGAAAAGAAGAGAAATCTCACACATTTAATAATTATTCCTTGGGTATGGATTCACAATAAGAAACACTGGGTGCAGTTGTGCACAAACATTTTAAACAGCCTTTTATAAAGCAACACATAAAATAATTATCCTGTAGAGATCACCTACACTCAAAAGAATGAGAAAAAAGCTGTCCTAATACTATGAGATACAGTGGTATATGGGGCAAATTTTTTTATGACAGCATCAAACACAAAAACTAGAATGCTGTGTCTCAACTTGGAATCCAAGCTGTTGGGCCCTGAATAACTATTTTAAATTATTCAAAAAGTGTGTCTATTGGGGCGCCTGGGTGGCGCAGTCGGTTGAGCGTCCGATTTCAGCCAGGTCACGATCTCGCGGTCCTTGAGTTCGAGCCCCGCGTCGGGCTCTGGGCTGATGGCTCAGAGCCTGGAGCCTGTTTCCGATTCTGTGTCTCCCTCTCTCTCTGCCCCTCCCCCGTTCATGCTCTGTCTCTTTCTGTCCCAAAAATAAATAAACGTTGAAAAAAAAATTAAAAAAAAAAGTGTGTCTATTAATGATAAAACAGAGATATTAAGTGTGAATAGGGAAAGTATCAACAACTCTTTTTTTCCATAAAATGCAAATAGAAAAATTACTATTTCTAAAAAATGCCAATATTGCTACAGGCCAGACACTCTTTTTAACACCTCAATTAATACAAATAATTACTTGTAGGGAGAATACTGAAAGCCTTAATTTGCAGATGAGGAAACAGAAGTATACAAAAGCCAGAAGTTTACCAAAGCCATTCCACAATGATGAGGCAAAGCCAGAATTAGAAGCCTGACATTCTGGATTTAGAGTGCACAGGACCACCAGGCTTTTCTTGCTTAGTTCAGTATTCTCTAATCCATCCATACAGGTAGGGCATCTTTCTCTAATTCCCATAAAAGTGCTACAAAGACTATCAGTCCTAAGACCACACATACATGTGCCAACACACACACACACACACACACACACACACACACACACACACACCTGTAGTTAGTGATAAATTCAATATTACACACTTTATGTATTATACTCAATTTTGCTATATCCGTAAATGAGTATATGCTCCCATCAACCAAATTAATTTTCTGGACCTTCTCATCAAGAAAATGAAAGTGGAGGTATTTCCTCCACAAAAATAGTCTTGCTCAATGAAAATATTCTCATATCAGATGCTAAGAAAATAATTTTTATCCACAGCTCTATAAGAAAAATATACAAAAAGGAAATAAGCATGGGAGTAATATTTTTTAATAACTTTTACCATCCAATTTGACCTAGTTACTCTCAAATATGTTTTTCATAGATAATTTTTTAAGTAGCCTTCACACCTAGAACAGAGTCCAATGTGTGGCTTGAATGACCCTGAGATCAAGACCTGAGCTGAGATCAAGAATCGGAAGTTTAACTGACAGAGCCACCCAGGCATTCCTGTTCATAGACAAATTCTAAAGAGCTAAACCCCATTTAGGAATTTGCAATATCTATTTTTTTGTCTACACTATAAGAAGCCGTCAAGTAAAGTTTATGTAGATTTTGGCTCTAGATGGCCTGGATTCTAATATCTACTGCCCATGTAAGCAATTCTGGGAAAGTTACTTAATCTGCCAGTTTCCTCATCAGTAAAATTGGAGGAGTAATAATACTTTCCCTTACATAGATAGTGTGAGTATTATATGAATTAAAAGTGCCTGGCAGATGCTTATATAGCCCAACTAAAAATACCTTTCAAATAGTACTTAACATATTTTTATTTCTACTATTATTTTCTAAGTCAAAAATTTGGAATTGAATGTTATTTGCCTGCTTCCTCTTGCTTTCTTGCTTCCTTTCTAAAAAAAATTCTTAGTCCATTAGTTTTCTCCAACAGGCATTTGCCTCTGAAATACCACCAGACTCACTGACCTGAAAGAAGTCTTATCCTCTGTTATGGGTAGTTCTCCTTTAAAAAAAAAAAAGGAAGTTATACAAATTTGCTTCAGCTCTCTTTTTCAACTTACACTTAAGAGAAAATGCAACCAACTCCATAATTTTTTAAGACAGAAATTTATTGGGGCGCCTGGGTGGCGCAGTCGGTTAAGCGTCCGACTTCAGCCAGGTCACGATCTCGCGGTCCTTGAGTTCGAGCCCTGCGTCGGGCTCTGGGCTGATGGCTCAGAGCCTGGAGCCTGTTTCCGATTCTGTGTCTCCCTCTCTCTCTGCCCCTCCCCCGTTCATGCTCTGTCTCTCTCTGTCCCAAAAATAAATAAAAAAACGTTGAAAAAAAAATTAAAAAAAAAAGAAATTTATTTTCATATAAAGGAAATAATGCTGACAAAGTTATCCATTTAAACACACACACACACACAAACACACACACTACAATCCTTCACTTAAAGGATAACATTGCCCACCAAAAACAACTATCCAGTATCTTGATTACTGTGAGAAGTGAGATGGTTCATTTTCAGAAATACCAAATAAAAGCTGTGCTGTCTAGTTACCAATAGGTTTACAACCTATTGGAAATACGTACAAACCACCATCCCCACCCCACAATGGAGTCCCAAACCCTTAGACACTTCACTTCCTGGTTCTTCTTCCCCTCCCCACTTCGGGGGCTTATTTTTCACATGCTTTGCAATGAGCATATGCCAAAGAACTAAAGTCTCTGCATCACCTTAAGGAATGTACATTTGTTCCAATCAGACTACTTTTTGCTTTTCATGGGCATAGGCGACTTTTAGGTAAGGCTGTAACCTCTGTAGTACTTAGCCAAGGAAGAATCAGGGAGGAGACTTCATGCTCAGAAATAAATTGTCTGACACCTGTTCTTGCAAAACCGTTGATCAAAGCCTCACTTCACTGTGATCCCAGCCTCCGCATCCCTCCTTTGGTTAGGTCAGTGGGCTTATTTCTCACAATTACCAGTATCTCTTATTTTTTGTTTTGAGTTTTTTTAAGTCTACCTGTAATAATAAGTACTTTAGTCTTAGGGTATCTAGGTGGCTCTGTCGGTTAAGCGTCCAACTCTTGATTTTGACTCAGGTCGCAATCTCACAGTCCTGAGATCAAGCCCCAAGTTGGGCTTTGCACTGACAGTGTGGAGCCCTTTTGGGATTCTTTCTCTCCATCTCTCTCTGCCCCTCCGTGGCTCATGCATTCTCTCTCTCTCTCTCTCTCTCTCTCAAAAAAAAAAATAATAAAAAACAACCAAAAAACAAAAACAAAACAAACAAACAAACAAAAACAAAAACAAAAAACTTTAATAAATGCTTTAGTCTTATCCATGTTAGGGAAAAAAAATATTCCAACTTTCTACTTCTCTCTTTTGTCCAAATTCTCAAGTGATTTGTATACAGTTTCTGAACCTGTACTTTGCTATTGATCCCCCCTTTAAAATTCTATCATCCTTCTTCTGATGCAATGCTCTTTTAGGAGTTTCAGTGAACTGACCTTTCAGTTAAAACTCAAGCTTATTTCCTCTATTTTTGTTTCTGTTGTTTGCTAGGGACCATCCTTTTCTTCTGATAGCTCCCCAGTCCTCCTCCTCCACTCTTCCCAAAACTCCCATCCTAGCCCCTCTGCTCCTCTCTCCATGCCTACTCTTATAGAGAAACAATACACTATCAGAGCTTTGAACATCACTCCTACACTGACTATCTCTCAAGATTATGTACTATTAATGTTCCAGGGACATTTCTTCACTTAAATGTCAATCACCATCTCAAATCTCAAATGTCTGAATTCAACAAGTTCCCTTATCAAAAAAAAAAAAAATCTCTTGGAGCACCTGGGTGGCTCAGTTGGTTAAGCATCTGACTCTTGATTTCAGCTCGGGTCATGATCTTTTAATTTGTGAGACCAAGCCCCGCATCAGGGGTATCAGCCCTGCATCTGTGTTGTCAGCATGGAACCTGCTATGAATTCTCTCTCTTCCTCTGTCTCTGCCCCTCCCCTGCTCACATGCATGCTCTCTCTTTTTCTCAAAATAAATAAATAAACTTAAAAATATATATCTGTCTTAACAGTCCTCTATTTCCACTGGTGTCACCATTCCCTGAGCTCCTATTCTTCAAACCTGAGAAAATTATCACCATTGTCAAAGTGAAAACTGCACCGAAAAAAATTAAACAAGCAGAAAAGACTTTATTGAAGGCTACTGCAATAGGAAAATGAGGCCAGAAGTCAGGCTGAACTCAACTCTGCTGAGAAAAATAATTAGGATTTTAAGCCCTGGGGTGAACTTCTAGAAAAGTATGACATTACTGGAGAACGTTAGGAGGAAATCATGGCCCTATGTGTTTTCTAACTGGCTATTTCCCAAGGCGAAACAAACGTCTCCTATCTTCATGACAGGAAGTCGTGATACACCTTGGAGCCAGGTACCCAATGAAGTTGGGCACCTACCCTCCCACAGAGACTAAGAGAAGGTAGTGCTAAGAAGCCTACTAGGCATTTATCCAAGGGATACCACTGTGCTGTTTCGAAGGGACACATGGACCCCAATGTGTATAGCAGCACTATCAACAATAGCCAAAGTATGGAAAGAGCCCAAATGTCCATCAATGGATGAATGGATAAAGAAGATGTGGTATATACAATGGAGTATATACACACATATATACAATGGAGTATTACTCAGCAATCAAAAAGAATGAAATCTTGCCATTTGCAACTACATGGATGGAACTGGAGGGTATTATGCTAAGTGATATTAGTCAGAGAAAGACAAAAATCATATGACTTCACTCATATGAGGACTTTAAGAGACAAAACAGATGAACATAAGGGAAGGGAAACGAAAAATAATATAAAAACAGGGAGGGGACAAAACATAAGAGACTCATAAATATGGAGAACAAACTGAGGGTTGCTGGAGGGGTTGTGGGAGGGGGGATAGGCTAAATGGGTAAGGGGCATTAAGGAATCTACTCCTGAAATCATTGTTTCACTATATGCTAACTAATTTGGTGTAAATTAAAAAAAATAAAATTTAAAAAAAGGCTTTAAAAAGATTTAGATCTCAAAAGAGCAAAGAAAGAACTTACAAGTTTTCTAAAGAATGGGAGTGCAGTGGCCAACAGTCAAGAACTGTGTCTAAAGTTTAGTCCTGCTGAGGGGAACATTAAGGCCCTCTTGACCATCATCATCCACCAACAATTACAGAGTTTCTTATGAACACTCGTCTGCGTCATGAGAATTCTAGATACGTTATATCTACACTCTCCCTTCACTGCCAGCAGTCCAACAGAACACACAGCACAGGCAGTGGCCAACAGGCTGCCAAATAGCAGTGGTCAGTGCAGGAGAGGGACATTGAGACCAGGCCATAGAACAGAGGCAATTAAGCACAACAGTCGTGGATTCTGAGAACATGTAAAAAAAAAAATCCCCTCCTTCTGGGGGGGTTCTACTTTTCCTTAGAAAAATAATGTCACTCATATCCTCAGTTAGTAGGACATAGCAACCATTTGATAACACAGATAAGGATTTATTTTTAGCATTTAGGGAAGCAGATTTCCTGAGAGGAAAAGACTGATTTCCTTCTCTTCAAGAAACTGGAGCACAGACTATCAAGATTTAAATATTACTGTAAAAGCGACACATTTTTACTTGCTGGAAAGTGAATCCCAGAATGTGAAATTTCAAATCTAAATCACCAGAATTATTTCAGTCTTCAGTTAAGAGGCCTCAACATACCTCTGGGCATGAGCTGGTCTCTGAGTATGGGAAGATTTGGGTTTTCCCTCTCTCTCTGTGTTAGTCAAGCACACATGCCCACAGGTTACAAAAATGATTCCTCTGTAGGAACAGAAGAATCAACTTCAGCATTCCAAATTAGGGAACACTGGACATGAAACATTCCAAATTGGAATGCTGTGCTGTACAGAACTTTTTTTTTTCAAATAATGACAGGGCAATAATCCTGTAAAATATTTAAAAATATATTCTAGATCAGGGCGCCTGGGTGGCTCAGTCAGTTAAGCGTCCGACTTCGGCTCAGGTCATGATCTCATAGTTCACGAGTTTGAGCCTTGCATCGGGCTCTGTGCTGAGGACAGCTCAGAGCCTGGAGCCTGCTTCAGAGTCTGTGTCTCCCTCTCTCCTCTCTCTGCCCCTCCCCTGCTCTCTCTCTCTCAAAAAAAACAAAACAACAACAACAAAAATACACACACACACACACACACACACACACACACACACATATACATATATATTTATTTATTTATTTATTTGTTTTCTGGGACTCCCAGGTGAGCTCAGTCAGTTAAGCGTCCGACTTTGACTCAAGTCATGATCTCATGGTTCATGGGTTCGAGCCATGTGTCAGGCTCTGTGCTGACAGCTCGGAGCCTAGAGCCTGCTTCGGATTCTGTGTCTCCATCTCTGTCTGCCCCTGCCCCACTCGCACTCTATCCCTCTCTCAAAAATAAACATTAAAAAAATTTTAATACATTCTTTAACTGCTTTCATTTTTTTTTCATTTGGTATTATCTTCACCTCTTTGGAATGGAAGAGAATTACTTTGACTTAAGTTTGAAAGAAAGGGAGAGGATTGGGGTTACCAGTAGATGATTTAGTTAAATTTTAGTGTGATTTCTTTGTTTGTTGATTTGCTTTGCTGGTGGTTGGCACTTCTATGCACCTCTATTTATATGCTGTAGGAAGTAGGGTATGAAAATATACATAGCACTTAGTTCTGTGTGAGGTCACTCTTAAGTTGTTCTCTTTATTTATTAGCATGGCCCCAAAAGTGACCCAGAATCCTTGGTAGCTATTAAGAAAAGAGGGCATATTTATCATAACACATACAGCCAGAGCAATGGGAGCCTGAGGAAAAGAAAAGAGAAAGGAAACAGCTGTGGAAATTGAAACTTTCCTACAGATATGGGAGACATGATTCTCTGAAAACCATTTTCAGAGAAGAGAGCACAGGACCAAAATAAGCACATTCTCCAGGCTAATGACCACCATGCTATGGAGAAAGCCACGTGACCTGGACTAAGGCAACATTTAGTCTGTTTCTGAATCCTGTCCAAAGCTCCTGAGGTAGCTTATGGCAGGTGACTCTCAAAGGCATCATGCCAAAGGCCCCATTGCATTTTAGTAGCACTTGCATAAATGGAAATATGTGGTCTTCAACAAACGGAATCCAAACATCTCTTTAGACCCACCTCCTAATTTCCACCAGACCCTCAATTCTAGCCAGGCTATTCCTTGCTAACCCTCCCCTGTTCATTTCTACCTCCATAGCTTTGTTCAGAACTTACTAGCCTGAAATATCTGCCAACTTTCTCATCTAAACCCCCCTCATTTTCAAGGCTCTGTTTATATATCACTCTGGGTAAAGGCTTTCTCTACTAGTAGGCCTGTTACATTTCCTTCTTCCCTAAATTCCTAGAAAGTTTTGTGTTCACAATCTTAAGAAAGCGCTATTCTTTTTGTCTTAAATGATTATTTAAATACAGTCATATCTAACCGCCTAGTGATTTTTAATGTGTCTTATAAACTTGTCTTATAAAATGAGACCTCTGTCTTTAAAGAGTTTACAGTCAAAAAGCTTCATAGTTTCAGGAGCCATGTTTTGCATCTTCAAGCCTACCATTACTGTTTATAGTCTTTTGATGCACTGAGAATACACCAGATGAGATCATCACCTTCTGGAAGTAGCAAATGTTAATAATAAACCCTAGTAATCCATCCTTCCCTCAAACTCAACATGTTATTCATTTTAGACAGATAAAGATCAATCAGATTTTTCAAGATTTCCCAAAGGTGAATTTTCAAAGCCTCTTCTGATCTTTCCTATTCATTTGAAAATTACCTCCACAGTGGTCTGACATCACCACAAAACTCCCTGCATATCTGGGCAGTTTTCCCAAATTCCCCTAGCTCAGTGGATCTTAAACAGGAGAGATTTCATTATTTTATTTCCCTCCAGTAAGGGGTGTGGTGGCAATGTTTGGCCACAGTTTTGGTTTTTACAGCTAGGGATAAGCAACTGGCATCTAGTCGGTAGATGCCAGAAATGCTGCTAAACACCCAGAATGTGCAAGCTGGCCTCCCATGACAAAGAATTACCCATCTTCAGAGACCAATAATGCTAGGGTTGAAAATTCCTGCGCTAGCTCAGGTAATGTCCCCCCTTACAGATGCTTAAAGTACTTTGTCTCTTGCTTCCTTGTGAGAAATAATTAATCTTTCCTTTGTAAGTTGGTGAGAAAGGGTCATGCCTTTATCATTTTTTGATCCCCCCGAGCTCCATACTTCGCGCATGCCTTATGCTTCTGTCTAGTTCCAAAGACCATCAGCAGAGCCCAGGACACAAAGTTAGATAATAATATCTAACATTGACTGAAAATGTTTGCTTTCTTCCAGATACCTTAGTGCTTAACAAGGATGATCCCACCTAATCCTCCACAACCCTATGTATGGACACTGTCATTCTATAAAAGAGAAAACAAAGGCATTAGAGAAGTTATCTGTTCAAATTCACAGTTAATAAATTAAAGATCCAAAATTCAAACACACACACTCTGACTCCAGTGATCATTTTCTTAACCAATGAACTATACCATTTGCACTCTACCAATGTTTGAGCTGTAAACTTTAAATATTGACCCCAGAATTTCTGGTAATAAAGTTAGGAACAGCATACTTTCAAATAATAACAGTGTAATTTCAAACAAATATAGGAACACAGTTGTTTTTTTTTTTACCCACTACATTAACAAATGAAGAGTGTCAAAAAATACTTGTTTCTCATAAGCGATATTTATCATATGCCTTTCACTTTCCAAAAATCGTGTGAAGCTCTGTGACTATAAAGATGAACAAGACATAGTCCCTGACCTCAAAGAACTCATGCTATATTAGGAGAGAGAGAAAAGAGATTCAACCCAGTGAGGCCAGTACTCTTCTGGACCTATTAACAGGGTGTGATGGGAACACAATAGAGTAGAGAAAGAAAACCTACCCCAGCCTGGGAAGGTAACACAGCAATTAACCCTCCCTGGAGTTTATGACTCTAAAGCAGACAGGAAAGGCCTACGGATGCATACACTCTTCATGGAACTGCAAGTAATTCATCTGGCTAAGTAAAATTTAAGTATAAATCCGTAGCAAGATAAAAAACTTAGAAAAGAGAAAAGTCAAATTATGGTGCACCTTGTTTGTGAAGCTAATTATAATCCTCGAAACAATGGATTAAGGGTTCTTAAAAGGGAGAGTGGTAGGTCAGACTTGCCCTTTTATTTTTTTATTTATTTTTTAAATTTACATCCAAATCAGTTAGCATATAGTGCAACAATGATATCAGGAGTAGATTCCTTAATGCCCCTTACCCATTTAGCCCATCCCCCCTCCAACAACCCCTCCAGTAACCCTCTGTTTGTTCTCCATATTTATGAGTCTCTTCTGTTTTGTCCCCCTCCCTGTTTTTATATTATTTTTGTTTCCCTTCCCTTATGTTCATTTGTTTTGTATCTTGAAGTCCTCAGATGAGTGAAGTCATATATTTGTTTTTCTCTATTTTGCTTAGCATAATACCCTCTAGTTCCATCCAAGTTGTTGTAAATGGCAAAATTTCATTCTTTTTGATTGCCAAGTGATACTCCATTGTATGTATGTATGTATATATATGTATACACACACACACATATATATACACACACACATATACCACATCTTCTTTATCCATTCATCCATCAATGGACATTTGAGTTCTTTCCATACTTTGGCTATTGTTGATCATGCTGCTATAACATTGGGGTGCATGTGTCCCTTCAAAACAGCATACCTGTATCCTGTGGATAATACCTAGTAGTGCAATTGCTGGGTATAGGATAGTTCTATTTTTAACATTTTGAGGAACCTCCATACTGTTTTCCAGAGAGGCTGAATCAGTTTGCATTCCCACCAGCAGTGCCAAAGAGATCCTCTTTCTCCTCATCCCCACCAACAACTGTTGTTGCCTGAGCTGTTAATGTTAGCCATTCTGACAGGTGTAAGGTGGTATCTCATTGTGGCTTTCATTTGTATTTCCCTGATGATGAGTGATGTTGAGCATTTTTTCATGTGTCAGTTGGCCATCTGGATGTCTTCTTTGAAGAAGTGTCTATTCATGTCTTTTGCCCACTTATTCACTGGATTATTTGTTTTTTGGGTGTTTAGTTTGATTAGCTCTTTATAGATTTTAGACACTAACCCTTTATCTGATATGTCATTTGCAAATATCTTCTCCCATTCCTTTGGTTGCCTTTTACTTTTGCTGATTGTTTCCTTCGCTGTGCAGAAGCTTCTTATTTTGATGAGGTCCCAATAGTTCATTTTTGCTTTTGTTTCCCTTGTCTCCAGAGACGTGTTGAATAAGAAGTTGCTGCAGCCAAGATCAAAGAAGTTTTTGCATGCTTTCTCCGCAAGGATTTTGATGGATTCCTGTCTTACATTGAGGTCTTTCATCCATTTTGATAAATCCATCCATTTATTTTTGTGTATGGTGTAAGAAAGTGGTGCAGGTTCATTTTTCTGTATGTTACTGTCCAGTTTTCTCAGTACCACTTGCTGAAGAGACTGTATTGATTCCATTGGACATTCTATCCTGTTTTGTCAAATATTAGCTGGCCATATATTTGTGGGTCCATTTCTGAGTTTTCTATTCTGTTCCATTGATCCATGTGTCTCTTTTTGTGCCAATTCCATACTGTCTTGATGACTACAGCTTTGTAATACATCTTGAAGTCCAGGATTGTGATGCCTCCTGCTTTGGTTTTCTTTTTCTAGATTGCTTTGGCTATTTGGGATCTTTTCTGGTTCCATACACATTTTAGGATTGTTTGCTCTATTTCTGTGAAGAATGCTGGTGTTATTTTGATAGGGATTGCATTGAATATGTAGATTGCTTTGGGTAGTATTAACATTTTAACAATATTTGTTCTTCCTATCCAGGAGCATGGAATAATTTTCCATTTTTGGTGTCTTCTTTAATTTCTTTCATAAGCTTTCTACATTTTTCAGTGTATAGATTTTTTACCTCTTTGGTTAGATTTATTCCTAGGTATTTTATGGTTTTTGGTGCAATTGTAAATGGGATCGATTACTTGATTTCTCTTTATGTACCTTCATTATTGGCATACAGGGATGCAACCAATTTCTGTGCATTGATTTTATATCCTGCAACTTTGCTGAATTTATGGATAAGTTCTAGCAGTTTTTTGGTGGAATATTTTGGGTTTCCCATATAGAGTATCATGTCATCTGTGAAGAGTGAAAGTTTGACCTCTTCCTGGATGGTTTGGATGCCTTTTATTTCTTTGTGTTGTCTGATTGCAGAGGCTAAGACTTCCAATACTATGTTGAATAACAGTGGCGAGAATGGACATCCCTGTCTTGTCCCTGACCTTAGGGGGAAATCTCTCAGTTTCTCCCCATTGAGGATGATAATTAGCATTGGGTCTTTCATATATGGCTTTTATGATCTCAGGGTATGGTCCTTCTATCCCTACCTTTTTCAGGTTTTTATCAAGAAAGGATACTGTATTTTGTCAAATGCTTTCTCCGCATTTATTTAGAGGATCATGTGGTTCTTGTCCTTTCTTTTATTGATGTGATGAATCACATTGATTGTTTTGCAGATATTGAACCAGTCCTGCATCCCAGGTACAAATACCACTTGGTAGTGGTGAATAATTTTTTTAATGTGTTTTGATCCAGTTGGCTAATATCTTGTTGAGGATTTTTGTGTCCATGTTCATCAGGGAAATTGTTAAATTGTAAAAATTATCCTTTTTAGTGGGTATCTTTATCTGGTTTTGGAATCAAGGTAATGTTGGCTTCATAGACAGAGCTTGGAAGTTTTCCTCCCATTTCTACTTTTTGGTACAGCTTCAGGGGAAGAGGTGTTAACTCTTCCTTAAATGTTTGGTACAATTCCCCTGGAAAGCCATCTGCCCCTGGACTCTTGTTTTTTGGAAGAATTTTGATAACTAATTTGATTACTGGTTATGGGTCTGTTTAAATTTTCTATTTCTTCCTGTTTCAGTTTTGGTAGTGTATATGTTTCTAGGAATTTGTTCATTTTTTCCAGATTGCCCATTTTATTGCCATATAATTGTTCATAATATTCTCTTATTATTGTTTTTATTTCTGCTGTGTTGGTTGTGATCTCTCCTCTTTCATTATTGATCTTATTTATTTGGGTCCTTTCCTTTTTCTTTTTGAAAAAACTGGTTAGTGGTTTATCAGTTTTGTTAATTCTTTCAAAGAACCAGCTTCTGGTTTCATTGATCTGTTCTGTTTTTGTTTTGTTTTGTTTTGTTTTGTTTTGTTGTTTGGGTATGATAGCATTGATTTCTGCTCTAATCTTTATTATTTCCTGTCTTCTGCTGATTTTGGGTTTTACTTGCTGTTCTTTTTCCAGCTCTTTAAGGTGTAAGGTTAGGTTGTGTATCTGAGACCTTTCTTCCTTCTTTAGGAAGGCCTAGATTGCTATATACTTCCCTCTTATGACCACCTTCACTACATCCCACAGGTTTGGGGTGTCATGTTATCATTTTCATTGGCTTCCATGTACTTTTTAATTTCCTCTTTAACTTCTTGGTTAGCCCATTCATTCTTTAGTAGGATGTTTTTTAGTCTCCAACTATTTGTTACCTTTCCAAATTTTTCTTTTGGTTGATTTCAAGTTTCAGTGTTGTGGTCTGAAAATATGCACAACATGATCTCGATCCTTTTTTTACTTGTTGAGGACTGATTTGTGTCCCAGTATGTGATCTATTCTGGAGAGCATTCCATGTGTATTGGAGAAGGATGTATATTCCACTGCTTTAAGATAAAATGTTCTGAATATATCTGTGTTAAGTCCATCTGGTCCAGTGTGTCATTCAAAGCCATTGTTTCCTTGTTGATTTTCTGTTTAGATGATTTGTCTATTGTTGTAAGTGGGGTGATGAAGTCCCCTACTATTATGGTATTACTATCAATGAGTTTCTTTATGTTTGTGATTGATTTATATATTTGGGTGCTGCCACATTTGGCTCATAAATGTTTATAATTGTAGGCCTTATTGGTGAATAGACCCCTTAATTATTATTATAATACTCTTATTCATCTCTTGTTACAGTCTTTGTTTTAAAGTCTAGATTGTCTGATATAAATATGGCTACTCCAGCTTTCTTTTGTTAATCATTAGCATGACAGATGGTTCTCCATCCCCTTACTTTTAATCTGAAGGTGTCTTTAGGTCTAAAGTGAGTCTCTTGTAAACAGAATACAGATGGATCTTATTTTCTTATCCATTCTCTTACCCTATGTCTTTTGATTGGACCATTGAGTCCATTGACGTTTGAAGTGAGTACTGAAAGATACGAATTTATTGCCATTATGTTGCTTGTAGAGTTGGAGTTTCTGGTGGTGTTCTCTGGTCCTTTAAGTCTTTGCTGCTTTTTTTTCCCATCTTTTCTCCTTTCAGAGAGTCCCCCTTAAAATTTCTTGCAGGGCTACTTTAGTGGTCATGAGCTCCTTTAATTTTTGTCTGGGAAACTTTTAATCTCTCCTTCTATTTTAAATGACAGCCTTTTTGGATAAAGAATTCTTGGCTGCATATTTTTCCAATTCAGCACATTGAATATATCCTGCCACTCCTTTCTGGCCTGCCAAGTTTCTGTGGATAGGTCTGCTGCAAACCTTATCTGTCTTCCCTTGTAGGTTAAGGATTTTTCTTCCCATGCTGCTTTCATGATTCTCTCCTTGCCTGAGTATTTTGTGAATTTGACGATGATATGCCTTGTCATGGCATGGTCAGTTTTTTTTAATCTAATGGGAGTCCTCTGTGCTCCCTGGATTTTGATGTCTGTGTCTCTCCCCAGGTTAGGAAAGTTATCCACTATGATTTGCTCACATAACCCTTCTACCCCTTTTTCTCTCTCTTCCTCTTCTGGGACCCCTATGATTCTGATGTTGTTCCTTTTTAATGAGTCACTGATTTCTCTAATTCTTAAATCGCGCTCTTTTGCTTTAGTCTTCCTCTTTTTTCTGCTTCATTATTCTCCATAAGTTTTTCCTCTATCTCATTGATTCATTGCTCTGCCTCATCCATTCTTGCTGCTTTGGCATCCATTTGAGATTGCAGCTCAGTTATAGCATTTTTTTTATTTCATCCTGACTAGCTTTTACTTCTTTTATCTCCACAGAAATGGGTTATAATCTACCTGTGACCACAGCTAGTATTCTTATTATCATGATTCTAAATTCTGGCTCAGACATCTTGCTTGTATCTGTGTTGATTAAGTCCCTGGCTGTCATTTCCTCCTGCTCTTTTGGGGTGAATTCCTTTGTTTTGTCATTTTGAAGGAAGAAAAGAAATTAGTAAGGTGAAAAAAAAATTAAAACAACACACATCCACAAAACAATCTAATAAATTATGCTGGATCCTAGGTTTGTTTTGGTCTGGGTGTTTAAAGGAGCTTGTTAGAGAAAAAGGGGGGTGGGGAGGAAAACGTTTGAAAATTTGAAAAAATGAATACAATGAAATTGAATAAAATGACATGATGGAAGTAAAATAGAATTTGAATGTTTTACAAAAAAGTAAGAAATATAGAAAGAAATATAAGAATATAAGAAATTTCGCCTAGAAGTCAAATTATGAAGTAATTTATTGTCTTCAAACTAAGCTGGCAGAGAGACTGGTGGCGTTCCTGAATAGCGAGGTTGGCCCTGTTAGGTGGGGTTAGTGTAATTGCTCAGTTCTCCATTAGATGGTGCTGCTTAGCTTACTGGGGTGGAGTGTTGTGGCACTTATAGGTCTGTATGTGCACGTGTGGGAGGGGTGAAAATGGTGTCATGCAGCTACCCAGTCTCTAGTATCAGAACTCTGTTCTCCCTGATCAACAATTGTGCACCCATCCTTGGTCTCCAGCTTTCGTCCATTCCCCGCTTTTATCCTGTCCACGACCAAGCCGTCAGGTTGCCAGGTGGCATCTCCCTCCTGAGTTTTATCCCAGATGGGCTGTTTCCCAACCCCTCACTTCTGAAGGACTGTGGTTTTCACCAGCTCAGAGCCTCTGGGGGAGGTTTTCACCAAGCAATGGCTGTGTGCCAGCCACACCCAGAAACATTCGTGGGACCATGTTGTTGCCAATGACCAGAGAGTGTGGCTGGGTACCAGCCTGCCCCAGAAAATGTTCACAGGATCATATAGCAGCAGCATTTCAGGGATTATGGAAAATTTTAATACACATCTGGCACCAGGCTTCATGCTTAAGGACCTTGTTCCAGCACCAGCTAATGTGGTAATCCTCTGGGGTCTGCTGCCACCTTTGCGTGTGTGTGTGTGTGGCGGTGGGGGGGGGGGGCACACACCCTCTACCAAATGTCCTCCCAGCAAGGGAACTGCCTCTCCCCATGTGGCCCAAGGACCACTGGTCTTCACTCTATTCCTGGGGATTCACCCTTCCCACCAGAGTACTCCAGGTATCGAGCTGCAGAGTTTCAGACTCTGCACTCCCCCTGTTTATAGAGTCTTAATGGAATTTAAATCCTCTCCTTTCTCCTTTTTCCCTTTTTAGTTCAGTCCCTATAGCTTTTTCCACTTTTCCACTTTCTCTCCAGCTGCTTTTTTGGGGAGTGGGGGTGCTTTTCCCATACTCTCTCCCATCTCTGTCTTCTCTCTGCAAGTAAAAACAGCTCCCTGCCCTCCATGGTTTCTCTCTCTCCCAGTTCACCTCTCCGTGCTGCATACCTGCTGAGTTCTAAGGTTCAGGTTGTGAAGATTGTTGTGTTAATCCTCAAATCAGTTTTCTAAGTGTGCAGGATGTTTTGGTGTTGATCTGGCTGTGTTTCATGGATGCAAGATGCAAAATAAAACTTCCATGCTGTTCTGCCATCTTGGCTCCTCCCCCCAGATTTGCCCTTTTACAAGGTTACTTGGCACCAGAGTGGAATATATATTCAAAGAGGACAAGATTAAAGGAAGGAAAATTAGTTGAGCCTATACTGTAGCAATCTAGGCAAGAAATGGTAAGTGCCTGAACAAAGACAGCAGCAGCCAAGGTAACAGGAAGTTCCCTGACAATAAACAGATGTTCCTTACCTGAGTTATTTCCTAAAATTTACAACCTAATACACTTCACCATCAAAACAAAGCACTTATGCACCCTCATAAATATCTTGTTCTTCAGCCAAACATTCAGCCCTTCTGCGATTGCCCTTGGATGTCATGACAAAAAGTCTAGATCTGGCTCTCTAAAAATCCCAGTCAAACAAGCATTTCATGAGAGACATTAAAGAACTTAAGAGTGGGGAAATTTTAACAGCAGGTAAGATTCTAATTTTTTTGAAGAATAGTGAGAAATCAGCAACATATCTTAAATCCCTCACATGTACCTGACCTATGGTAAGCCTCCAATAACATTCGCTGAATGAATGATTTAAGAACTTCTTCCTGGAAGTTCTTGATAATATTCAATCTAAATCCTTCATAATATAGCTAGAGTTCATTTGTATTTTGTATTATTTCCTCATATTTTAAAAACCACACATATATTTATCTTGATTTAGCTTTTTTGCAGCTATTTATTTTTAACCACAAATTAAGAAGTTTCACTTCTGAAAGCTTAAGCCTTAAAAAAAAAAAACTAAATCACTTCAAAGCCTAATAATGCTAAATGTGCTCAGATATATCTGACAGAAATAAGTGCTAAATCACAGGAACTACTTAAATATGACCACATTGCATCCTTTCTGCCTCCAAAGCCTAAGATAGATGACAGAGTCTGTTAAAGCCACTGCATTTCTTCCCCAGGTTTTAGTGTATATATCATTTCCCTGGGGAGGCCTTTTACAACCCTCTAGGTAAAGTTAGGTACCACTCCTGATGCTCACCAGCACCCTGCACTTCTTCTGCCCTAACACTTCCCACCCTTAGGAAAATGCTCACTTAATTAGTCTCCCTCTTTTTCCACTTGCCCCAGAAATTCATTGAGGGCATGTTCTTAAGTGGCTTTCTCAAAGCATTCCCAGAACCAAGATGCCTGACACATAGGAAGTACTTCACAAATATTTGCTCAAATATGACATAATCTATTCATTCATCCATCTAGGCCATTCAGAAGACATTCAAGGTGAAAAAATAAACACAAACTGGTGCTGATGAGGGATGAGGCTGTGTTGTAAGTTGGGAAGAAGACTTACTCTTTTTCTACATAGTCTTTCCATTGTTTGACTTTGGTACTGTTTGCAGGACTTTTTTCATGTGAAGTCTTTCTTAACTAAAATTATAAAAAAAAAAAAAGATTGTGGGGCCCCTGGGTAGCTCAGTCATTTGAGCATCTGATTCTATTTTTTAAAATTTTTTTATGTTTATTTATTTTTGAGAGACAGAGAGAGACAGGGTGTGAGCAGGGGAGGGGCAGAGAGAGAGAGAAAGACACAGAATCTGAAGAGGCTCCAGGCTCTGAGCTGTCAGCACAGAGCCCGACACGAGGCTTGAACTCATAAGCTGTGAGATCATGACCTGAGCAGAAGTTAGATGCTTAACCAACTGAGCCACCCAAGCGCCCTGAACCTCCGACTCTTAATTTCGGCTCAAGTCATGATCCCAGAGTCATGGAATCATGCCCTGCATGGGACTCTGCTCTGAGTATAGCATGGAGTCTACTAAAGATTCTCTCTCTTCCCCTCTGCCCCTCCCCTGCTCACTTGTGCTCTTCTTTTATAAATAAATAAATAAATAAATAAATAAATAAATAAATAAAATTTAAAAATTAAAAAAGGATCTTTAAATTCAACAATAAATACTTTTGCTTTTGACAGATCTCTGAGAGAGAAAACATAGTTGGAAAACAGCACATGTACTGATTCATAACTACTAAGAACCTCTTTATTTCCTCAGTATAATTAGGCATAATTGTTTTTTAAAAAAAATTTTGCTTGAATATATCTGAGGGTTTAACATTTGTGCTTTTTTTTTTTTTTAAGTAATCTCTACACCCAGTGTGGGGCTCAGGTTCACAACAAAGAGATCAAGAGTCACATGCTCTACCAACTGAGCCAAACAGGAACACCAAATATATGTTTTAGCACTATTATAGCACTCATATCAACTCTCCAGTTGTTCTTGAACTCTCCAGTGTTCTTGAAGCAGGTACTCACTTTGAATTACTAAATGGAATAGGTAGGAAAAAATTAAATTACACTGTCTCATTGAAGACCCTTCCAGGATGCGCTTGGGTGGCTTAGTCAGTTAAGCATCTGACTTTCACTCAGGACATGATCTTACAACTTATGGGTTTGACCCCTACATCAGGGTTAGAGCTGACAGAGTCTGCTTAGGATTCTCTCTCTCCCCCTCTCTTTCTTCCCCTCCCTGAGTTGCACGTTCTCTCTCTCAAAATAAATAAATAAGCTTAAAAACAAAATAGGAAAAAGAAAACCCTTCCTAATCCATCTGGTCTATAATAGTGATCAGAACTTCCACCCCATCAGCATCTGGGAACATTTTTCTCAACCCCACCAAGAGTAATTAAAGTCTCATCAGTATCTGATAATTGATTAGGCTTTATTTACTAATCTTTTTCTAACAAAATATAAATATATAATTCTATCACTGTATGTGTCATTAGGCCTATTATCTTCCTTATTAAGAAGCCATTCTGTAAGAGTAGCAGTTTGGACTGCAAGTAATAGAAGATCTATTAAAATTCCTTTTAAAAATAAATCAATTTGGCAAACTGGCTGGCTCAGTTGGTAGAGCACATGACTGTTGATCTCTGGGTTGTGGGTTTGAACCCCATGTTGGGTGTAGAGATTACTTAAAAAATAAAATCTTTTAAAAATAAAAATAAAAATTAAGGAGAGCTTGGTAGCTCATTCAGTACAGCATCCCATTTCCACTCAGGTCATGATCTTGCATGGTTCGAGCCCCATGTCAGGCTCTGTGCTAACAACTTTGGACTATGTGTCCCCCTCTCTCTCTCTCTCTGCCCCTTCCCCACTCATGCTCGCTTGCTCGCTCTCTCTCAAAAATAAACATTAAAAAATAAAATAAATTTTAAAAAATAAAAATTACTAAAAATTAAAAATAAATTGATTTTATTATTTCACATAAGAAATTGGAAGCAGAGTATTTTTGAGGGTGGATATTGTAATACTTTTCTTATTTCCCCTCTGCTACCCTCAGCATGGTGGCTATTGATCTGAAAGTCCCCAAAAGGCTTCAGAAGCTCTAGACATCATATCTTTAGTCAACAACCTGTGAAGTCCAGAAGAGAGTAGTTCCTTTCCTTTGTTGAAATAACTTCCCTAGTGCAAGATAGAGCCATTTCTGCCTGGAACGTAGATAACTTTAATGTCCCTGTAAATTCTCCACTTGGCCAGAAAGGCAATATACCTAGGCAGCCAATCCCTAGATGTCAAGCCACCTCTGGCTCTGTACTTATTTCCTTGTTCCTTCTCACCCCAACAAGGTTGACAATCAGATATGTTCTGTTTTTCTTTTCCTTGTTCTTTATTCTTTATCCTATAAAAGCTTCCTGTCTATACCCCATTTTGTAGTTCTCCAAATGGAGACTGTTCTCTTCATAATGTGTTAAGTGAAGTTTGTTTGTATTGCCTAAATTGTCTTCTTTTCTATTTATTATTTTTTTGGATTAATTTTTTAGAAAGACAGCATGAGCGGAGGAAAGGGGCAGAGAGAGAGAGAGGGAGGGAGGGAGGGAGGAAAAGAGAGAGACAGAGAGCGACAAAGAAAGAAGCTTATGCAGGCTCCATACTGCCCACCCTCCCCACCACCAATGATGCAGAGCTAAATCCCACAAATCTGGAATCATGACCTAAGCCAAAATCAAAAGTTGAATGCTCAACTGACTGAGCCACCCAGACACCCCTAAATTGTCTTCCTTAATCATTTTTTTAACACCTTAAACCCCTTTTCTTAAGAGAGAGGAAAACTTTCTCACATGCCAGCCGCTCTCCTGGGTCATGCCCACTCCCAAATAAATCATTAGTAAAGGGAATGGAACTGTCAGGATTACCTTTTATTAATCCTGATGACACTTGGTGCTGGGGAGGGAACTCCTACTCCTCCCCCAAGCAAATGATGCTTGGATCTGAAAAGCCTCAAGGTTCTGTTTACAAAAAGGATGGAAAACAATAAGAACTTGATAACCGACCAAATGTGTCAGTCCCATGAGTATTTTTTCTCTGAGTTGCCCCTTTTAAGGAATAAAATCATAATCATAATTGTTGTTAGTTTACCCTAGTCAGGTAATTATCTTTAATAAGAGCAAAAAGGACACTTTTATTCATTAATTTGTTCAATGCAATTAAAACAGCGATGATACCGATACTGATAAATACACGGTCTTTGCCCTCATGGAGTTTATACTGTAGTAGGGGAGACTGACAAAATATTAGCTAACAAATGAAAACATAATCATATTTGGGAGAAGCACAATGAAAGATGAAATCATAAGTAGTAAGAGGACTATAAAGGGAGGAAGCACTTTGATTTGTGGTTCAGACTTCTCTGAGGAGCTGACATTAAGCCTGACTGACAAAAAGGTGGTGAGTGGAAGATAGCCACCATGGGCAGAAGGAAAAGCTTGTGAAGGTCTTGAGACAGGGCTGAGGCCATCATATTGGAGAAGGAACACTTGGTCTTTGACTCAGAGAAAAGAAAGCAAGATGGTTCCAAGGGCAGATAAATAGCAACAAGTTGAGAAGTTTCCTTTGAACAAGTTCTGTCTCTTTCGTGAAATAAGACACTGGGTGATTTGCCTTAGTATATTGCCACTGACAGAAGCCCAGGGTGAACCAATTAAAAAAAGAAGGGAAGAGGGAGGGGACTGCAAAGCTCCTCTAGAGAAAAGAAAAATATTTTTTTCCTCTATCTTTTTAAGTTGCCAACTGTGAACCCTGTAACAAAAGACAGATTAACAAGATAAAAGCATGCAAATTTATTTAATATAAGCTTTACATGACATCAGAGCCTTCATAAGGAAATGAAGACCCAAAGATGGGTCTATGTTAGATTTGATGAAGAGTAGAAAGACATTATAGGCCAAAGGTGAGCTAAGTGTAGTAAACTGGAGGAAACTTAGGGTGAGAAGTGAGAGGATTCATTTTCAAAAAATACCAAATAAAAGCAGTGCTATCTAGTTAACAATAGGTTTACAACCTATTGGAAATACGAATGAATCACCCCCGCCCCAAATGGAGCCCCAAACCCTTAGACACTTCACTTCCTGGTTCTTCCCCGCTCCATTTCATAGACTTGTTTTCGTGGGCTTTGCAATGAGCATGCACCAAAGAACTGAAGTCTCTGCGCCACCTCAAGGAATGTACTTTTTCCTTACATGGGCATAGGCAACTTCCAATGAGGAATAAGGGGAGGGACTTGCACGCTAGGAGATAAATTGCTTGCTGTTACTGCCCCAAGGGTGCCTGTCCATCAGACACCTGTACTTGCAAGAGCGTTGATTAAAGCCTCGCTTCACTGTGCTCCAGCCTCCACGTCCCTCCTTTGATTGAGTCAGTGGTCTTATTTCTCACACTTAGCAAGGTCTATTCATTCACATCCCTCTCCGTGTGCTTTCTCTTCAAAGATAAGGACTCTCCTTTCCTGTGAGTATAGGGAGGGCACTCTTCAGAGGAAGGTTTTCTGACCTGCTTCAGGGAAAGGTCAGAAAGTTCTTCCCACATACGTCATTTCTCAAATTCCTTCATCTGGAAACATTCAATACGCAAGGGTGCCATATTTGGGGGCATTGTGTCCTGATCCCCATCATTCCTGTGGAAGCCTACGGAATGAGAAGCCCTGCAGGAAACCAAGTCTGCCCTGAGAACCTCAGAGACTAGAGCTAGGAACTTAAAAGGTACCAAGACTATCTCAGGCTTATCTGCCCCCTGGGCATCAGCTGCACTTTGTCAGGCCTTCTCCCTGGGAAGTGTGATGTTGCTATAGGCAAATCTACAGGCAAAAGCTTAAGGATCCTACAAAAAAAGAGAAAATGGAAAATTCTCTACCACTTCCATTCAAAACAACAACAACAACAACAACAACAGTTAACACATCCCAAAAATAATCACCGTGGCCATGACAATGGAACACTATTACTGACTGTGTCACTGAGAGTTTGGGTCCATTGTCCAAATAAAGAGAAGGACACTGGGCACAGACAACAGGCATTACACTCAAGCTCTTCAAAAAAAACAACTCGAGAGTGGTTGATAACTAAATCTATACTACATAAAAACATAATTTACAATTAATTTATATAAGTAAAAGACAAAAATCCTCTACAATTCCAGTACTTTAGTTCTAACTGACACCACAAAGGAAGAATTGATAAAGCCTTAAGCCAGTCGCAGCTTGAAGAAAGGTTTCTCATACCTGTTGGGAACCTGTTCTTTCACTGCGCTAGTTCTGTGATGCTAACTTATTTCATTTTGCATCCCAGTTTATTCCACCTCCCACACCAGACCTTAGAATTTTCCCTCCCTGTCTCCCTGCAAATCCTTAAAATTTCACACTTTTTTTTCACTCTAGTTATTGCAGCTCTTAATTGGCTATTCCACAATTTCATGCAAGGATGAAACAGGACAAAAATATAGATAAGATCATGAAAATGGTCATCCTGATTTGTACCAGAAATTATATAATCCACATGCAATTTGCTTGCTTTCCATTTAAAGTGCTAATAGTTTTTCTAATAGAAAAAGATGTTGTGACTAACTATGAAATTCAGCTTCAATTCAGAGAGCACTACCTGCAGAGACATTATGAGATGATGTAATTCAAAAACCCAAGCAAGCATAGCATTTACTTTGAAGAGTAGGAGACAGAACTAAGAGGTCAGATTCTTACTTGTTATGTTTTTTCCAGCCCTGCCTTTGCTCCCTGCATTGCAGTTTTCCATAAGCATATTTTCCAGAAAATTTTAATGTCTAGGGCTTCAACATTTCAACTGCATTCACAGACCTTGAAATCTAAAGGCTTAGCTTTAAAATGTAAAATAGAATTTAAAGGATTTAAAATATTTTACTACTTATCCTCTTATGCTGCATGACTTTCTTTAAAAGTTAACAGAATTATTTGCAAATCTGGAGAAATGTCAAAACTTGAGCAATAGAGAAAACAGGTAACTATGTACTAGATGGAAGAAAAAAATATCCTTTCTTCCTAATTATTGAAATTTCATGGTGTAGCTCCAGCCAGTGTCCATAAACAGTTAAACCTTTTAGTTAAAGTATTTATTGGTTGTACCCTACAGTACATTAAAAATGGTTTCCTACACCTTTAACTGTTAATTAGCTCAAGTATTTGGTTCAGAAACCACAGCCCTGTTTAGTGTGACCTCACTGGTATGGCATCTGGGCAATTATCTTTGAGATAATGAGCCTTTTCATCCATAACAGAACAACAACCTCTCACTTGGATTGCAAAAGATCAGAGCCAATCTGCTGCACACCAGGGTGTCTGCCATCCCCTTTGTATCATACTTTATTTTCAAACTAACCTTTCACATTTTGAATTAATTAAAGTGTTTTCAGATTAAAAATTAATGAATTCACTTTAGCATCATTTGGGGGGATAATAGGCACAAAATATCATCCAAACAATGTTTTGGCTTTCAATACCACAGTCGAAAAAAGAAGGAAAACTACATCTTTTCCAGAATTTTCTTACATATGCCATAGCCTAGCCAGATCCTGATTTTGGTTACCCAGGAAAATGAAACCTCAGAAAAGATTTAGTGTGTGGTAGGTGCTCAGTGGATATTTGGGTATATTTTAATTATATTCAAAAATTAATTTAGAGGTTACCAAGTTTTCTATTACGTTGTGATAATGAGGTTCCCGACCTTAACCATCAACTGCTCCTATTTATTCATGGCCTGCCTTGTTGTCTCACCAATCTTTCAACACTGAATTTGTCTCACCTTCTTGTGTAACAAAAACTAACATGGAACCTCCTTCTCAAAGGGTCAAGTGCTCCTTCTCAGATACTGTTAGAACCCCACTTGTTTAAATGGCTCTCTTCATGAGGAAGTTTAAAATGGATAGATTCTGTTAATCTGAAAATAAAAAGCCACAAGGAGAGGCAAACAAGGATTTTATTTTGGATGAAAGAATTGCAATTTGGGGAGCAAAGATTCAAGTAGAAACCCAAATAGTATCCCACAGATAGGGCAAAAGCAAAGGATTTTTTTTTTAATTTTTTTCAACGTTTTTTATTTATTTTTGGGACAGAGAGAGACAGAGCATGAACAGGGGAGGGGCAGAGAGAGAGGGAGACACAGAATCCGAAACAGGCTCCAGGCTCTGAGCCATCAGCCCAGAGCCCGACGCAGGGCTCGAACCCACGGACCGCGAGATCATGACCTGGCTGAAGTCGGACGCTTAACCGACTGTGCCACCCAGGCGCCCCGTGGATTTTTATGACAAAAAGGAAAGAAGGGCAATTACAAGGATTAAGAAGAGAAAGACAAAGTTTCTAAGAATTTCTGTGGGTATTTTAACTAACTAACCTACCCTGGGTTATGTAAAGGCTGGTTTTAGGCAACATGCTTGAGGGATGGCATATAGAAAGGGCCACAACTACCCCCTGGCTGAATACAGACAGGCCCATCAGGTGACGCACCTCAAAATATCCATAGACCCTGACTAACCAATGGGCTACTTACAATAGGCACAGTTACCAAAAAAAGGAAAATGTCATTTGTCCCTATACCTCCTCACCTTCCCTCTTTACAGACAGCCACCATACACTGTTGCAGGAAATTTTTTACCTCAAAACCCAGGGGTTCATTGTCTCACTGCTTTGAAGAATGAAGAGATGGACACAGAACAAGCAGCAAGGAAGTTTATTAGAGTAGAACGTCAAAAAGGAAGAAGAAATAGGAAAGCTCTCTTTACAGGGAGGGGGCACTCGAAGGGTGAATACCCATGGACTCTACGCAAGGGTCTTTGTTTTATAAGGTTCTTGTCTCCCCCACCCCTAACCTTTCCCTTCCCCCTTGTTCCTTCTCAGGTCCTACCCTTCCTGGTCTGATAACTCTAGGCTCTGGGTTGTCCATTCCTGATTAGCTCGATTCCATTGTGCGAGGAGTCAGACTTGTTATACTGTCCCTTGCATAACATAAGTTTTATGGTTTACTTTTTTTTAGTGAGGTATTTTGATTGCCAAATTCCTGAGGGGAACCTGAGGGGGGAGTAGGTGGTGTCTGTTACATTTGGGAACCTTATGCCCAACAGGGTTGGCTGTGGCCAGACCCTCGCAGCATTGTGTTTTTCTCATCCAGGGACCTCAGGTCCTAATATTTCTCTTTCTCTGCCTACTGAATCCTCTCTTTTCTTATCATACCACTGCCTCACTGCAGACAGCCTCTCCTTTGCTACCCTGTCTGCTGCTCCCCTGCGGCATACTCAATAAACTTCTATCTCCTTTGTTCTGCCTCAGGTGAATTCTTTTACTACCTGTGCCACCAGCTTCTGCCCAATTATTGCCCCACATCTGGAGACCTCCATCTGATCTGGAGAGACACCACAGGTTATACACTGATGGACTGCTGATTTTATCTCAAAAGGTCCAGAGCTATCAGTCTTATAATCAGGATGTCCGTTCTCCTGCTAATTTCTCGAGCAACTGCTTAGAACATTGCCATTTTGCCCAGTTCAAACAAAGGCAAGTAAAGTCTCTTCTCTCCAATGACCACCCTGACTCCATTTCATTTATTTCTTTATAATTTTTTTAAACTTTTGTAAAATGTATTTTTGAAAGAGAGATAGAGCGTGAGTGGGGGAGGGGCAGAGAGAGAGGAAAACAGAATCTGAAGCAGGCTTCAGGCTCTGAGCTGTCAGCACAGAGCCCCACACGGGGCTTCAACTCAGGAACCATGAGATCATGACCTGAGCCAAAGTGGGAAACTTAGACTGAGCCACCCAGGCACCCCTCTGACTCCATTTTAAAACAGCTCCAGTCATGTCCATTTTTTACAATTCCATCCAGGTATATTGTTAAAGAAAAAATTATGCAGATCCTTGCTGAAGACTATAAGGAAGACTTTATTCTAGATAATGCCCCAGTTAGAGTTCTGCTGTAGGGGAGAGAGACTGGGCTTAACTTCAGATGGAACAAAGACAGTAGATTTACCGCCCAGGAGCAGGGTGAGGTCAGTAAATTGGAAATTACTAAAAGGAAACATTAAGACTGGGGGGATTCTTGCTAGGGTGACTCAACAGGATTCTTGCTGAAGGCTAATCAAGGTGATAAACATGGATCTTGGGGGATGAGAAATTTGATCAGATATGGAGATGAGGAAGATTTGATAAGCTGATTTAGCTAAAAACAGACTAAGTGGGTCAAGGACAGAGCCCAAGTTCAGAACCTAGTCAGCAAAGGGCTCAGAGAAGCCTGACACAAGTTGGGTCAAAGGAGAGTCTTTGCTGGGGCTCCCAGGTGGGTCAGTTGGTTAAGCGTCCAACTCTTGATTCTTTAAAATCAAGCTCAGGTCATGACCTCTTGGATCGTGGGTCAAGTCCTGCATCGGGCTCAGCACTGACAGCATGGAGTCTGCATGGATTCTCTCTCTCCCTCTCTGCCTCTCCCCTCTTTTCTCTTCCTCTCTCTTGAAATAAATTAATAAACATTTAACAAAAAAAAGAGAGAGAGCATCTTTATCAATATTAAAACCCCTCAATATAACCTTGAAATTATATAACAATATCTTACTGTTTTATGTTTGACTTTACTTAATAAGGGAGAGAGAATAAACATGATGTGGTTCACCAACAACATGTGTCCATCAACCCCTTTGTCTTAATGGATTTTCTTTTGGTTCTGAGAAACAGAAATCCACTCAAATTAGCTCAATCACAAAGGACAAATTTTTTTTTTATAACACAACTTTGTGTAACCAAGTCTCATGAAGAATAAGATCCAAGGCCAGGAAAGAATCAAGCAAAACATTTCTCTGTCTCTCTCTTTCTATCTCCTTCTCTCCATTTTTTTTTTTTTCTAGGCTGGTTTTTACCTCTAAAAATGATTCTGACTTGACTGCTTGGGTCTGCTGTGCGCTACTATTCTGAGTCACTTTTGTAAGGGAAAGTAAGCTGATACTCACAGGGAGCAAAATATACCACCCCAAAATATACCCCTTTGGCAACTGATTATTTTGAGCTGGTAATTTTTAAGAAACAGCAGACACAGGTGAAGCTCTGAAAACTTGGTGAAAGTTACCCTTTTGTAAGAGACATTTACATTTATATGGGAAATCTCCATTTGTCAGGTGTCCTCTTCTCTGTACCAGGAAGAGAAAGATGACTCTAAATCTTGAGAAATTATTATAAGTGGACAAGACATGGACTTAAAGCCACATAGCAACATTACTCTTGCTTACTGTGCTTTTCCTGGTAATCTCCAATCACTGACTTCCCAGCCTCAACATCTTCTTTTCTCTTTAGCTGAAGATGGTATTTAAGGTGATGCCTTTGACCACTTCGGAATGTTACTCAGTTTTCTTGAGTGTCTCCCATGTATACAGGAGGTATACATGTTATTACACTTTTGTTTGCTTATCCTCTATTAATCTGTCTTACATCAATTTGATTACTGACCAGCCAAAAAACTTAGGAGGGAAGAAGAGAAAGTTTTACGTCCCCTACATCTCCTAGATACCAGAGAATTAGGAATTAAGTTCAGATGGAATAATGATAATGCATCTTAAAAATCACACCTAGAAATCTGGCTGATTAAGTCACATAAAATTCATATAACTCCTTTGCCCTTTTAAGAAAACTCATTCCTGTCATCAGCTAATCTAATAAAAGGTTTTTGCTCACATTAGAAGTTATTTATATGCTTATTTTATAATTCTAAAACATGTGGCAGTAAAGTACACGCATAACATAAAATAACTAGAAAATGTTAATAGTTGATTAACCATTAAATTTAAAAAGAGAGCTATGGAAGATAGATTTCATTTTAATGCAGTAAATTTAGAGACTTGACTCCATTTCATTTCTTCTTTTCTAACAATAAATTCTTGCTTTTGGCTATTATTTTTAAAGACCATTCACTTGAACCTTATAGGGGTTATAACGTGGTATTTTAAGGGACTTTTCCTTTGAGAAGGTCCAGGAATTAAATGCATCACTCACTTATGTGAAGTGAGGCAGTAAAGATACACACTGAAGTATCAGGAAATTAAAGATCTGTACTGAAAGCCATGTACAAGCAATACAGGGAACAGGATGACATCTGTTTTATATGTGATACCAGGCTTTTCTACAGGTAAGATTAGGTTTCACAGAGCAAAATTGAATCTATGCAATATTCAGTCAGCTTAGCATTCATTCTGTGATGTTTGTACAGTGGAAAATTTTGCACAATTATTCCCACCCACTTCCTACATCTTCCTACATCTTTCCATCTACATCTTCTACAAACCTCCAATGAGACCTTGAGCTTTGAAATCCATTACACTTATGAATAACTCCAAAATGAATGCTCTATCATTATGAGTGAAAAATCATAATGTACAGATCTCACACAGCAAAGTTAATTCCTATGGCTAATAAATAATAAATACTGTACTTAGCTTTCTTAGCCTAAGGACAATGCTCACTGGGAATTTATAAGTCATTATTTACCACTTAGTAGACACTGAGGTTGTGTTATATGTTAGTATGTTGAATTAGCCATGACATCTTCCATTTGTTTCCAGTCAAGACAACAGCCTGTTCCTTTGTCTTGACTCTTCTGACTTCTCTCCCCCACAGTCACCGCCATGGCCCCCATCCCCTTCCCCACCTCCTAGAACTGTCACAACAGCCTCCCCATGGGTCTCCTTGTTCCCCTTGCTTCTCTCATCTAGATGTTGGAATGATGCTACATCACTACTGACTTGATAATCCCCAGAAAATAGTCCAATCTCTCTGAAGCCATACACATCATTTCCTATTTCCTAATTCTTTGACTCCTTGAAGAAGAAGAAGAAGAAGAAGAAGAAGAAGAAGAAGAAGACGACAACAGGGGGAGGGGAGGGAGGGGGAGGAGGAGGAGGAGGAGGAGGACGAGGAAAGAAGAAAGAAGAGAAACAATAACCTAGAAGAATGCATATCTGAGATCAACAAGTGCTCCACGGTAGAGAGAGGTCCCTCTTCAGATAGGTCCTACCTAAATTACCTCCCTGTACAAGCATTCTCATTAATCCACTGACATTCCACTCAGAGAGACCATACAGATGGGCTGATCTGGCAGACTGTGATGACATTTTATATTCTTTATTGAACCAGAAAATCTTTGCCATAAAAGGGTCTCTGTGTTTCATTGAGTGTGGTGCTAGAAAGGCACAATACTGCTATAATAAAAATGGCAATTTTAGACTGCAATGTATCACATATTTAATAATGGTGATGCAATCTTAAATAACATAAATATTTGACATTGATTACAATAAAAATATCCTGAGCTCTGAAAAAAAAAACTCTTTATTTTTTAGAAAGAAAAATAATTTTAATTTTCTTGGAATTGTTTAGGCAGCCAGTGTTTAGGATTTCCTTTATCATAGTTACAAAGGAAGATTATTATTTTTTGTTTTGTGTTTCTTTAACTAATCAAATAAGTAGCTGATTTCTATTACTTACCACCTGCAGAAATTTCATTACCACATTGAAAAAGTGAGCAAACCATTCATTAATATGTATATATGCTTTCCTTAAGCAATTTAGGATGGTATATACAACAAGAACTCTTTCCAGATCTCCACCATTGCAAAGCTAAAAAATTATATTGAAATTCAGCTATTTAACCTTCATAAATGAAGTAACCTGCATAGCTAACATTAAATGTTTGATTTAATTTACTTGCACAGGTAACTCACTGAGAAGGCATTTAACCTTAAAGTTAATGATATCAGATCTATTCCACAGTGTATGTGCCTCCAATTGCTTTCTACAGCACTGCACAAACTAATATTAAGTTCTCCTTTTAGTAATATCCATGGGCAGGAGGGACACATTATCCTCAATTATACCTGCATAACATCTTTGTCAACTTCAGATGCCTTCCACTTCAAGAGCTGTAGGTGAGGAAAGTAGGGGCAGGACCCATTTCACACCAGATAACCTCTGAAAATAGATTCAAGGAGAAACCTTTTAGAGCCAAGCATGTTTTCAATTGCTTCTAAGTCAGAAGAGCTTCCTTTTTCCTTTCGATATTTATATCTCTGCCACCTTTAACGTGATTGGTTGGGGGAGGGGGGAGGCAGGGCACTTTTTAAGTGAGGGAAGTACCTCTAAAAGCATTAGAAGACTTCTTTGGAGAATTTGTCATAATCTCAGAAGGGGGAAGGTTTTTCTAATCATGATTTAAAAACTGAGAGGTCCCAGGGTACCTGGGTGGCTCAGTTGGTTAAGCATCTGACTTTGGCTCAAGTCATGATCTTGGGTTCATGAGTTCAAGCCCAGCATTGGGCTCTATGCTGACAGCTCACAGACTGGAGCCTGCTCGGGATTCTGTGTCTCCCCCTCTCTCTGCCCCTTCCTGTTGGTGCTCTGTCTCTGTCTCTGTCTCTCTCTCTCTCTTAAAAATACATAAACATTAAAAAAAAAAAAAACATAAAACTAAAAAGTCCTAAGAATAGAAAATGGATAAATTTAACCACACACATATCAAACATTTCTACATAACAAAATTCACTGAAGTGAAAACATATGCTAAACCACAGGAAAACCACAACCATGTGTCATAAAAGCACTTATCTCTCATTTCATATATAAAGAGTTTCTATATATCAGTTTTAAAAGTCTGATAGCACATTAGAAAAGAGCAAAGAATATGAGCACAGGGTTCACTTTAAAGAAACAAATACGGATCTTAAATGAATGAAATAATGCCCAAGTTCATTCATAGCAAGAGAAATACAAGACATCGGTACTCATTATCAGACTGGCAAGAATACAGAGATTTAATAAGATACTGTAGGTGATATAGAACAACATATACTCTCATAAGGTACTGACAAGTATACAATTTCAAAACTTCTATTGAAGAAAATTTTTCAATATCCAGCAAACTTACAATTATATATGCCCAATAGTCACATTTTTCTCTTAAGTTTATTTATCTTGAGACAAAGCATGAGCAGGGAGAGGTAGAGAGAGAGGGAGAATCCCAAGCAGGCTCCACGATGTCAGCACAGAGAATAATATATCCTATAGATGTACTCATACACGTAGGAAAAGACATTCATTGTAACCTTTTTTATAAGAGCGAAATGAGTAAACAACCTAAAATACTCACATTAATGGATCTGATAAAGAATGTACACAAAAGAATACTATGTAGTTATTTAGAAAAGAATTAAGAAGCCATTTATATATTAAAATAAATTGGGGTGCCTGGGTAGCTCAGTCCGTTGAGCATCCGACTTTGGCTCTGGTCATGATCTCACAGTTTTTGAGTTCAAGCCCCATGTTGAGCTTTGTGCTGAGAGCCCAAAGCTTCAGATTCTCTCTCTCCCTCTCTCTCTCTGCCCCTCCCCTGCTCATGCTCTCCCCAGAAAATAAACATTTATTAAAATAAAATAAAATAAAATAATTTGATCCTTAAGACATACTGTTATGTTTTAAAGGAAAAGCAAAGCATGGAACAGTATGTGTAATAATAGCATGCATATATTTGTGTAAAAAATAGGGGAATAAAAAATATTTGATAATAAAGAAACCCTATTATAGAGAACACATAATAAACTCATCATTTTAGTTTGCTGCACTGAGAGGTGGGAGGAAAAATCTGTGATGGACATCCTTTATATTTTTTAAAATTTGAAGCATTTAATTACTACATATACGGAAATAAGTAATTTCACAAATTAAAAGAAGGAAGCAAACAGATAAAGCTGTTGCCTAAAATAAAGGCATGTAGATTTTCTATACATTTCACTCATTAAAAGTTTAACTTTTATGGCACAAAGGTAATCAACATTATGTTTTGAAATAAAAAAATAGGAACACCTTTCTGGAAACAAGTGTTAGAGCTGTTCATGAGAATTCTTTCTAGAGAATTGTAAATGCTTTCTCAGCACTGTCTCCACTCAGTACTTCTTCTCGGCTCATGGAATGAGACATCATTGGATAATTTCTCTAGAAAATATCATTAAGGACTTACAACCCTTGCCCAAGATCTGTATGGAATTAGCCCAGGCCTGCTCAATATCAAATTGTAGACTTTCTCAGGACATCATTACTATGTTTGTCAAATAGGGAGGCCTTGTCTAACCTACAGTCTGGCACTGTGACAGAACATTTTAAATGGGGACCTAGAAAATTCTGGATATAAAATAACAGAATTTTTTAATGTTAGGCTATAGATTTGATATGAAATTAAATATCCTTGGGTGTTTTGGCCATTGTCTTTATGTTTCATTTTGATGTTAGTTTGTTATTTAATATGGAAGCCCTTTAGTTACTGATTGGAGAAAAATTCTAACTCAAAAAACCATGGACTCTTCCCCAAGGTTAAGCCATGGAGAAAACAGGATGGGCAGGAAGAGGCAGGAGTTGGCAGCAAAGGCAAATGTACATGAGGCAGGTGCATGATTGTTTCAATACTGAGTGTGGTCCAGAGATGGCTGATGTCTAGGAAAGGTGGGAAATAAAATGTGACCCCAATGATTACTAAAAAATATCACTAAACTGCTTGTCTGTTTTTGAAATATAAAGTTATCTCCAGCCCAACAGAACCACAAGATGTTTGTTATCATAATCGAAAATAGGTAGTTTTTAAATACCACCTGTAATAGCGACACAGGACGAGTCCAGAGTCCATTTAGTGAAACATAACACATTTAGCCTACACAAGAGAGAAGATACTGATAAAAATAAAAACTCTGCCAGAAAGATAATTCTCTGCATTTACATTTTTGTGGTCATGAAAAATTTTCTTCCTGGCACAAAATCTTTTTCCTCATAGACTCAAGCTGGGCACAATATGTTCCTTCTATATTCTTTTTGTTCCTCCCAGCACATGGTTTGACATTGGTTTGTTGTCATTAGCATCACCTTCAACAAATCATTTCCTTCACTTGTCCAATTACAGACAACATAAAAATGCCTGTCCTCCATGTTTCTTATTTCAACACTGGACTTGACACGACTCTACTCTAAATCACAGAAGCTGCTTGTCAGTTTCTATGACTTAAAGTTAATTTTCACTCGGCTTTCTCTTCTTTTTATTTCACATTTCTTATGGGTAATGGTCAGAGTGAAAATGATGGCTTAAGAGCTTCTCTCCTTCAGACCCCTACCTTCCCCATCACGGATTTATAGCACACTTTTCCTCAGGGAAATTTTAGTATATCTCCCCTCCACTCAACAATAAAAGAGAAAACACTACCATAAACCAATACAGATATCCTCTGACACTCTTTAGGGACAAGGTCCTTCCCTTACACCAAAATGTAGAACAGCTACCACAATCAATGAAGAAAATAGCACATTTGGTGTCCTCAGGAAATCACTACTGTTTCTAATTCATTTCATTCTATGGCTCCCAAAACAGGCTTAGAGATACACATGCAAAAAGTCAACTACCTCTGTGACTGCAGTCAAGGTAAATACACAATAATATCAGCAAATCAAGGAAGTGAGAGATCACTCTCCTTTCAATTTGAAGAAAGACATTTTACTGAAGAAGAGAAAAGCTAAGTAACTTGAATTTTACTAAATTAGTTGTGTCTTTTTAATTCTTATTTTCTGCATAATAGCAGCAATGAAAATATGGGCTAACTACTCAAAGCAGAAAATAAACTCATGAAAAATTTTGCATATCTTGTTCAGTGCATGTTGTCTTAGCCTCTCTCTAGGTCACTGGGTCTTCATTGAGAAATTCATTTTCCTGTTTCCTTTTTCGCCCTCCTTTTTAAGGTTTATAAATGCCTGATTTGCAGTACACACTTGTAGATTTCTATGGGAACCAGGATTCACCTTGAAATATAAGGCAATATTCTAACCAGTATTCTGAAACACCTCCGGGGTCCCTATGTAGCATGCTCAAGCTATTACTGTCGGGCTTTTATGGGTGAATTTCAGAGTTCCCTTGGATTCGTTGAAAATGTGAGTGTACTGAAGATGAAACATCTTTCACTGCCAATGTCTCCTACCTGTGTATACTTTATCTTTGATCTTGTGTGTTACTTTCTCTAAGGAAAAAATAATATCATCATAACTTAAACTCCAGAAATTTACTTCCAACTGAATTTATACTACCCCAAAATTTAAACTCCAGCCATTTTATAAAATTCAGAATAAAAAACATATTCATCAGGAGCAATAGTGTTTCAATCCCCAAGACAATCTCAAGTACCAATGCTTTTATAATTTGTTAATTAACTATAACATCTTAGACAAAAATAATTGATTTAAACAATTTCTTCTTAATGTTAGTTCCTATGTTGAGAATACCAGCATGCACTGATTTAGAGAAATATCCAAAACCATTTCACTGAGGGAAATATGTTCCTTATATTGCAGGAATACTATTTAATCCTGTATTTTGCAACAGTGTTTGATGTGAACCTCCTGGGTTTATTTTAAATTTTTTAATTAAAAACAATTTTTTTTAGAGAGAGAGGTACACAAGCAGGGGAGAGGAGCAGTGGAAGAGAAAGGGAGACAGAAGCCCAAGTAGGCTCCACACTCACTGCAGAGCCTGACATGGGGTTTAATCCCACTACTGCAAGATCATGACCTTAGTCAAAACCAAGAGTCAGATGCTCAATCAACTGGGCCACCCAGTTGCCCCTGAAACTCCTGTTTTAAAAGCCCCTGGATTGAAGATGGTGGCGTAGGAGGACGCTGGGCTCACCGCGTCCTGCTGATCACTTAGATTCCACCTACAGCTGCCTAAATAACCCAGAACACCGCCAGAAGACTAGCAGAATGGAGTCTCTGGAACCAAGCACAGATGAGAGGCCCACGGAAGAGGGTAGGAAGGGCGGCGAGGCGGTGAGTGCTCCACGGACTGGCGGGAGGGAGCGGGGGGGGGGCGGGGGGAGGCCCGCAGGCCAAGCAGAGCCCCCGAGTCTGGCTTGCAAAAGCGGAGGGGCCGGACAGAGTCTGTTCTGACAGCCAGCGGGACTTAACATCTGGAAGGTTATAAGCAAACAGCTCTGCTCAGAGAACAGGAGGGCTGGAAGACAACGGGAGGGAGAGGTGTTGAGCCCCGGACGACAGAGCTCAGCTTGGCTGGAAACAAAGGTGCTCACCAGAACCATCTCCCTCGCCCATCCCCCAGCCAAAATCCCAAAGGGAACCAGTTCCTGCCAGGGAATTTGCTTTCACCACGCAAACACCCAACGCTGTTCTGCAGATCCATCCCTCTGGTGGGTCTGACTCCCTCCTGGAGCCACAGGGCCCCTCCCGAAGCGGATCTCCAAAGGAAAAAGGAGCTGAGCCTGCCCCTCCCGCCCCTGTGCACCTTGCTGATCCACCCCAGCTAATACGCCAGATCCCCAGCACCACAAGCCTGGCAGTGTGAAAGTAGCCCAGATGGGCCACGCCACCCCACAGTGAATCCCGCTCCTAGGAGAGGGAAAGAGAAGGCACACACCAGTCTGACTGTGGCCCCAGCGGTGGGCTGGGGGCAGACATCAGGTCTGACTGAGGCCCTGCCCACCAATGCAAGTTATTCAAGACAGCAAGGGGAAGTGCCCCACAGTCCTGCACCACTCCAGGGACTATCCAAAATGACGAAATGGAAGAATTCCCCTCAGAAAAACCTCTAGGAAATTACGACAGCTAAAGAACTGATCAAAAACGATTTAAACAATATAACAGAAAGTGAATTTAGAATAATAGTCATAAAATTAATCACTGGGCTTGAAAACAGTATAAAAGACAGCAGAGAATCTATTGCTACAGAGATCAAGGGACTAAGGAACAGGCAGGAGGAGCTAAAAAATGCTATTAATGAGCTCAAAATAAAATGCAGAAGCCCACGGCTCTGATTGAAGAGGCAGAGGACAGAATAGGTGAGCTAGAAGATAAAATTATGGAAAAAGAGGAAGCTGAGAAAAAGAGAGATAAAAAAATCCAGGAGTATGAGGGGAAAATTAGAGAACTAAGTGATGCACTAAAGAGAAATAATCTACGCATAATTGGTATTACAGAGGAGGAAGAGAGAGGGAAAGGTGCTGAAGGCGTACTTGAAGAAATAATACCTGAGAAATTCCCTGATTGGGAAAGGAAAAAGGCATTGAAATCCAAGAGGCACAAAGAACTCACTTCAGACATGAATTGATCTTCTGCATGACATATCATAGTGAAACTGGCAAAACACAAGGATAAAGAGAAAATTCTGAAAGCAGCTAGGGATAAAAGTGCTCTAACATATAAAGGGAGACCTATAAGACTCGTGACCAATCTCTCTACTGAAACTTGGCAGGCCAGAAAGGAATGGCAGGAAATCTTCAATGTGATGAACAGAAAAAATATGCAGCCAGGAACCCTTTAGTCAGCAAGTCTGTCATTTAGAATAGAAGGAGAGATAAAGGTCTTCCCAAACAAACAAAAACTGAAGGAATCTGTCACCACTAACCAGCCCTACAAGAGATCCTAAGGGGGATCCTGTGAGACAAACTACCAGAGACATCGCTACAAGCATGAAACCTACAGACATCACAATGATTCAAAACCCATATCTTTCTATCATAACACTGAATGTAAATGGACTAAATGCACCAACCAAAAGACATAGGGTATCAGAATGGATTAAAAAAAAAAAAAAAACAAGACCCATCTATTTGCTGTCTACAAGAGACTCATTTTAGAGCTGAGGACACCTTCAGATGGAGAGTGAGGGGATGGAGAACTATTTATCATGCCACTTGAAGTCAAAAGAGAGCTGGAGTGGCCATACTTATATCAGGCAAACTAGACTTTAAATTAAAGGCTATAGCAAGAGATGAAGAAGGGCATTATGTAATAATCACTGGGTCTATCCATCAGGAAGAGCTAACAATTATAAATGCCTATGCACCAAATACAGGAGTCCCCAAATATATAAAACAATTATTCACAAACATAAGCAACCTTATTGATAAGAATATGGTAACTGCAGGGGACTTTAACACTCCACTTACAAAAATGGATAAATCATCTAGACACATGGTCAGTAAAGAAACAAGGGCCCTAAATGATACATTGGATCAGAGGGACTTGACAGATATATTTAGAACTCTGCATCTCAAAGCAACGGAATATACTTTCTTCTCAAGTACACATGGAACATTCTCCAAGATAGATCACATACTGGGTCACAAAACAGCCCTTCATAAGTATACAACAATTGAAATCATACCATGCATACTTTGAGACCACAATGCTATGAAGCTTGAAATCAACCACAGGAAAAAGTCTGGAAAACCTCCAAAAGCATGGAGGTTAAAGAACACCCTACTAAAGAATGAGTGGGTCAACCAGGCAATTAGAGAAGAAATTTAAAAATATATGGAAAAAAAACAAAAATGAAAATACAACAATCCAAACACTTTGGGATGCAGTGAAGGCAGTCCTGAGTGGAAAATACATTGCAATCCAGACCTATGTCAAGAAACAAGAAAAATCCCAAATACAAAATCTAACAGCACACCTAAAGGAAATAGAAGCAGAACAGCAAAGACAGCCTAAATCCAGCAGAAGAAGAGAAATAATAAAGATCAGAGCAGAAATAAACAATATAGAATCTAAAAAAACTGTAGAGCAGATCAACGAAACCAAGAGTTGTTTTTTTGAAAAAATAAACAAAATTGACAAACCTCTAGCCAGGCTTCTCAAAAAGAAAAGGGAGATGACCCAAATAGATAAAATCATGAATGAAAATGGAATTATTACAACCAATCCCTCAGAAATACAAGAAATGATCAGCAAATACTATGAAAAATTATATGCCAACAAACTGGACAACGTGGAAGAAATGGACAAATTCCTAAACACCCACACACTTCCAAAACTCAAACAGGAAGAAATAGAAAGCTTCGACAGACCCATAACCAGTGAAGAAATTGAATCAATTATCAAAAATCTCCCAACAAATAAGGGTCCAGGACCAGATGGCTTCCCAGGGGAATTCTACCACACATTTAAAGCAGAGATAATACCTATCCTTCTCAAGCTATTCCAAAAAATAGAAAGGGAAGGAAAACTTCCAGACTCATTCTATGAAGCCAGCATTACTTTGATTCCTAAACCAGAGACCCAGCAAAAAAAGAGAACTACAGGCCAATATCCCTGATGAAAATGGATGCAAAAATTCTCAATATGATACTAGCAAATCGAATTCTACAGCATATAAAAAGAATTATTCACCAGGATCAAGTGGGGTTCATTCCTGGGCTGCAGGGCTGGTTCAACATTCGCAAATCAATGTGATACATCACACTAATAAAAGAAAAGATAAGAACCCTATGTTCCTGTCAATCGATGCAAAAAAGGCATTTGACAAAATTCAGCAATGTTTCTTAATAAAAACCCTCAAGAAAGTCAGGATAGAAGGAACATACTTAAACATCATAAAAGCCATTTATGAAAAGCCCACAGCTAACATCATCCTCAATGGGGAAAAACTGAGAGCTTTCTCTCTGAGATCAGGAACACGACAGGGATGTCCACTCTCCCCACTGTTTAACATAGTGTTGGAAGTTCTAGCATCAGCAATCAGACAACAAAAGGAAATCAAAGGCATCAAAATTGTCAAAGATTAAGTCAAGCTTTCACTTTTTGCAGATGACATGATATTATACATGGAAAACCCACCAAACATGGATACATGGATAGACTCCACCAAAAGTCTGCTAGAACTGATACGTGAATTTAGCAAAGCCGCAGGATACAAAATCAATGTACAGAAATCAGTTGCATTCTTATACACTAATAATGAAGCAGCAGAAAGACAAATAAAGAAACTGATCCCATTCACATTTGCACCAAGAAGCATAAACTACCCAGGAATAAACCTAACCAAAGATGTAAAAGATCTGTATGCTGAAAACTATAGAAAACTTATGAAGGAAAATGAAGAAGATACAAAGAAATGGAAAAACATTCTGTGCTCATGGATTGGAAGAATAAATATTGTCAAAATGTCAATACTACCCAAAGCTATCTACACTTTCAATGCAATCCCAATCAAAATTGCACCAGCATTCTTCTCGAAACTAGAACAAGCAATCCTCAAATTCATATGGAACCACAAAAGGCCCCGAATAGCCAAAGTAATTTTGAAGAAGAGGACCAAAGCAGGAGGCATCACAATCCCAGACTTTAGCCTCTACTACAAAGCTATCATCATCAAGACAGCATGGTATTGGCACAAAAACAGACACATAGACCAATGGAATAGAATAGAAACCCCAGAACTAGACCCACAAACGTATGGCCAACTCATCTTTGACAAAGCAGGAAAGAACATCCAATGGAAAAAAGACAGTCTCTTTAACAAATGGTGCTGGGAGAACTGGACAGCAACATGCAGAAGGTTGAAACTAGACCACTTTCTCACACCATTCACAAAAATAAACGCAAAATGGATCAAGGACCTGAATGTGAGACAGGAAACCATCAAAACCTTAGAGGAGAAAGCAGGAAAAGACCTCTCTGACCTCAGCCGTAGCAATCTCTTACTCGACACATCCCCAAAGGCAAGGGAATTAAAAGCAAAAGTGAATCACTGGGACCTTATGAAGATAAAAAGCTTCTGCACAGCAAAGGAAACAACCAACAAAACTAAAAGGCAACCAACAGAATGGGAAAAGATATTTGCAAATGACATATCAGACAAAGAGCTAGTATCCAAAATGTATAAAGAGCTCACCAAACTCCACACCTGAAAAACAAATAACCCAGTGAAGAAATGGGCAGAAAACATGAATAGACACTTCTCTAAAGAAGACATCCGGATGGCCAACAGGCACATGAAAAGATGCTCAATGTCGCTCCTCATCAGGGAAATACAAATCAAAACCACACTCAGATGTCACCTCACGCCAGTCAGAGTGGCCAAAATGAACAAAGCAGGAGACTATAGATGCTAGAGAGGATGTGGAGAAATGGGAACCCTCTTGCACTGTTGGTGGGAATGCAAACTGGTGCAGCCACTCTGGAAAACAGTGTGGAGGTTCCTCAAAAAATTAAAAATAGACCTATCCTATGACCCAGCAGTAGCACTGCTAGCAATTTACCCAAGGGGTACAGGAGTACTGATGCATAGGGGCACTTGTACCCCAATGTTTATAGCAGCACTCTCAACAATAGCCAAATTGTGGAAAAAGCCTAAACGTCCATCAACTGATGAATGGATAAAGAAATTGTGGTTTATATACACGATGGAGTACTACGTGGCAATGAAAAAGAATGAAATATGGTCCTTTGTAGCAACGTAGCTGGAACTGTGGAGTGTGATGCTAAGTGAAATAAGCCATACAGAGAAAAACCGATACCATACGTTTTCACTCTTATGTGGATCCTGAGAAACTTAACAGAAACCCATGGGGGAGGTGAAGGAAAAAAAATAAAAGAGGTTAGAGTGGGAGAGAGCCAAAGCATAAGAGACTCTTAAAAACTGAGAACAGGGGCGCCTGGGTGGCGCAGTCAGTTAAGCGTCCGGCTTCAGCCAGGTCACGATTCGCGGTCCGTGAATTCGAGCCCCGCGTCAGGCTCTGGGCTGATGGCTCGGAGCCTGGAGCCTGTTTCCGATTCTGTGTCTCCCTCTCTCTCTGCCCCTCCCCCGTTCATGCTCTGTCTCTCTCTGTCCCAAAAATAAATAAAAACGTTGAAAAAAAATTAAAAAAAAAAAAACTGAGAACAAACTGAGGGTTGATGGGGGGTGGGAGGGAGGGGAGGGTGGGTGATGGGTATTGAGGAGGGCACCTTTTGGGATGAGCACTGGGTGTTGTATGGAAACCAATTTGACAATAAATTTCATATATTGAAAAAATAAATAAAAAAATAAATACATATAATTAGGAGAAGCCAAAAAAAAAAAAAAAAGGACCCTGTGCTCTCAATATAGTAGCCAACAGCCACACATGTCTATCATGTACTAGAAATGAGCCTAGTCAGAACCGACGTGTGCTGTAAATGTAAAATACGCATTGAATTTTAAAAACTTAGTATGCATTCACACCAAAAAAAAAAAAAAGATATGTATATGAGGTGATAAATGTGTTAATTAACCTGATGGGGGGAAATTCTTTCAGAATGTTTATGTGTATCAAACCATCATGTTGTACACATTAAATATCTTACAATTTTATTTGTAAATTATACTTCAAGAATACTGAAAGAAGAGGCTCCTGGGTGGCTCAGTTGGTTAAGCATCTGACTTTGGCTCAGGTCATGATTTCACAGTTTGTGGGTTCAAGCCCCATGTTAGGCTCTGTGCTGACAGCTCAGAGCCTGAAGCCTGCTTTGGATTCTGTGTCTCCTCTCTCTGCCCTCCCAGCCCCTCAAAAATAAGTAAATATTAAAAATTTTTAAAAAGATGACTGAAAGAAGTTAAAAATTTAGTATACATAAAGGAATGTAAAATATCTCACCAATAATTTTTATACAAGTTATATGTTGAAATGATAAAATATTGGGCTAAATAAAATATATTATTAAAATTAGTTCACTTGATTATTTTTTCACTTTTTTGATATAACTATAAAAACAATCATGGCCTGAGCTGAAGTTGGATGCTCAACCAAGTGAACCACCCAGGAGCCCCCTATAAAAAATTTTTAAATTTGATTTTTAGCTCATATTATATTTCTGCTGGAGAATCCTGATATAGACATTTGAATAGTATCATGCAACGGTTAGGATCATTGTTCTTAACTACTATATCCCAAGGCCTAGGATATGTTCTAAATAACCCCAGTCCCTGGCATAATAGGCACTCAGTAAATATTTATTAAAAATAATAATAAATAAAAGTAAATAACTTCTTAACTATCAAGTATATTTTCTCCACAGAAATCAAAATGTTCCACAAGTATGTAGAAATAAATAATTACCACGTTTGAGACCTAAAGGAAGACAAGTGCTAAGAGAGAAAAATGGCAAAGTGAATAAATTGTGCTTAAAACAAAGAATAAGTATTGGTTGAGTTGCAAAACCAAAGCTAAAGAAGGGAGAAATATTTGTAAGGTGTAAGAAATGTGATAAAGAACATCTATGTATTGTTTCTAAGGAAGGTGACAAAGTAATTGAAAGATCAATGTATCTTTTTAAAATTTGGGCCATTTAGGGGCACCTGGGTGGTTCAGTTGGTTGAGTGTCTGACTTCGGCTCAGGTCATGATCTCACAGTTTGTGGGTTCGGGCCCTGTGTCCGGCTCTGTGCTGACAGCTTGCTCAGAGCCTGGAGGCTACTCCGGATTTTGTCTCCCTTTCTCTCTGCCCCTCCCCGACTCACACTCTGTCTCTGTCTCTCTCTCAAAAAAAAATAAATAAACTTAAAAAAAATTGGGGGGCCATTTATTTTGAGACTAATTTATGCAAAATCATGATTTAAGGAAGTTAAATTAAAATTTGACTCTAATAGACTGTTAAAAACTGAGAACAAACTGAGGGTTGATGGGGGGTGGGAGGGAGGGGAGGGTGGGTGATGGGTATTGAGGAGGGCACCTTTTGGGATGAGCACTGGGTGTTGTATGGAAACCAATTTGACAATAAACTTCATATATTGAAAAAAAATTTTGACTCTAATAAATGTAATAGTCCTAAATGGTATGAAAAGAAAAAATGGCTTAAAGGGTACAAAATGCTGAAAGTAACATCATACCTAAGGCTTGTTTTTAGAACTTTAACCTAGAAACAAATATCCATCAGTTTTACTAGCTATTAGAAATAAGTTGAGGGGCACCTGGGTGGCTCAGACAGTTAAGCATCAAGCTTTTGATTTTGGCTCAGGTCATGATCTCATGGTTCATGAGTTCAAGTCCTGCATTGGGCTCTGTGTTGACAGCACAGAGACTGTTTGGGATTCTCTCTCCCTCTCTCTCTGCTCCTCCCTGCTCACAAACACACACTCTCAATATTAATAAACAAACTTAAATAAAGAAATAAATTGAAAGTGAATTATTTATCATAAGGAGAAATTCTAAATGTTAAAAAAACAAATTAGGCAAATATCTAATAAAAGAGAAACCTCTTGAGTTAGTTCTGTTTGTGAAGTAACAGGACACTAAATATCTAGAAGGATGTAATGGTATTATTGACTAATGTAGATATGGTGCTTCATATATGCCAGGCATGGTCCTAAGCAATTTATATAAATTAACTCATTTGGTTTTCATAAGAATTTCATGGTATAAGGACTATGATTATCCCTATTTTATATATAAGAAAAGTAAAACAAGAGGCCAACCAACTTGCCCAAGCTAAACACAGCTGAGTTGCATAGCCTGAATCCAAACCCAGGCAGCATAGCTTCAGTAACCTTGCTTCTAATCACTCTGCTACACATTTAGGAGAACCTGTCTCATGGTAAGTGATTTATGCAAACTATTCACTTAATGTTTGCACATTCCTAGGAGGAGGTACAATATTAGCAGTTTATTTTTAAAAATTTTTTTTAATGTTTTTATTTATTTTTGGGACAGAGAGAGAGTATGAGCAGGGGAGGAGCAAAGAGAGAGGGAGACACAGAATCTGAAGTAGACTTTAGGCTCTGAGCTGTCCCAACGTGGGGCTTGAACTCACAGACCGTGAGATCATGACCTGAGCCAAAGTCGGATGCCCAACCAACTGAGCCACCCAGGCACCCCAATTATTAGCAGCTTAAAAATTAGGAGATCAGAATTCAGAGAAGTTAAGTCACTTATCCAAAATAACCCATTAGGATTAGAATCAAGACTTGAATTTAGATCCATCTGACCCCACAACTCTTTCCACTAGCCGCTCAATCATACGAAAAAATAGAACCTGAATGAACAATAGAAACTATGAATAAACTTTTTATTTCTAAGCACCTGCCCATGACCCAGTTTGATTAAGGCAGATTACTTAGACAACCTGTACCAAGCATTCTGAAATATTTTCTCTTGTGAAAATAAAATATTCAATCTAGTAATAACAGACTATCTTCTTTTAGATACATTTCTCTGGTGAAATTGCACAGACCTGTACTCTTACTATAAATTCTTATTTTCAAATCTTACAGTATCTGCTGAAGTATAAAACAGTGTATACAAAGCTATGAACAATACAAGGATAGAACGCAGCACCTTGGAGAGCTACACCGAGTTATCCTCTGCCTCTTCCACAAAGGATTGCTGGATTTTGAGAAAGTATTTGCAAGCTGCAGAAAGCTCTTCTCCCAAACAAAGCAAATGTTCCATATTCCTTGCAACCTGAACCATAAATACATAAACAATCTCAAAGGTCAGTGAACAGCTAAAACAGTGAGCTACATGGTCATCTCATTTATTTTTTCTTTAAGAAATACAATCAGGAGAAAGCAAAGGAACTAATGCTAATTGTGCCAAAGAATTAGAATGCAGGAAAGTTAGAAATGAAAAGTTATGCTTCCCCTAGTAACTATAACTTGGCATATTCTATATAAGGACATAAATATAACAGCAAATATAGTACATAAAATACTATCATGTGTGCAAGGAACGAATAACAATAGCTGGGAGGATCATAATTTTGACTTTCTTGACTTTTATGAGTTTAAATTCTCAGCCACAATGTTGCATTAATACATACAAGTTTTTTAACCAACCTTGACTTAATTTTTTGCCTCTTTCTATGCAATCATCCTCTGAGTTTTCTTGGCACTATTTTGGCTAAAGCAGTAACATTTGAATACTGACCTTCCAATTTGATTTGGATTCAAGTCTTAACCTTTAAGGGGAAAAAATGGGAGGAGTGAATATTTCATCCTGGAACTCATTAAACAAGGGAAAGAAAGTAAAGGCAAAGCTTTCAGCTGTGCATGATTGCTAAACAGTGTGAGAATGCAGACACGGCTAAATAAAACAAGTCACGCGTCAGGCCAGAAAAAAAGCTGAAGCAATCATTTAAACCTGCACACTGCTGTTTTTTATTTAATGCTGAGAGGTGTTTACAATGCTGTGATTGTTGGAGAAAGGTTAATCCAGATGAGTAAAAGAGTAGCAGTATATGAGACTGTTTCACACCAGCTCTTTGCAGTGAATATTTTAGTAACCGTTGTGAAGCCATGTCAGCAGTGCAACCATCAAATGAAACAGGAAAGAAAGCAAATACTACCCTAAAGAATGAATTTTGATTTAAAAGAGAAGCAGAGGCATTTTCATTGCCCTCTGCTGTAGTGATGATGGGGTAGAAAACAGTTTCCATCAGAGCAAAGTGCTCTTTTTTAGCTCCTATATTCTCAATTCACCATCCTATTTGTGAATTTGAGAGGCAGGGAGGAGTAAAAACCTCCACTCATTCTCCTTCCAACTTTCATTTGGTTTCTTTCCCCCCATGAGTTTCAAACCACAGTAGCAATTCTCTCCTTGGAGAGTATTACCTTGCCTCTGCATCAAGCTATGTCAAAAACTATTCAATATTCTAAGCAGCTCCGCCAGGGCACATGTTCCTGTCTTATTTCCTTCCCTGAAAAGAATCTGTATTGATCTCTCCAAAACCTTGGGGCCAAATGAAAATAGCAGGAGAGGCATTCTGTAGGGGAAAAATGCAGATTTGTACTGTCCCCTCCCTTTTTTTTTTTTTTTCTTGCTCTCCAGAATATCAGTGCAAACAGAGCAACAGTGGAAACTCAAGGATAGTTTCTTTCTTCCTTCTTCCCCAAGGCTATGTTAATAGCAGCATTTGTGTTCCTGCCTTTACAGCTTTAGGACCAAAGATCAATGAGAGTCATGTTTCAACTTTTCCTTTGAAAGAACCGCTGCCCAATTCATAAATAAAATGCAAATTTCCCCAACTGTGGATCAGTGTTACTGATTTCTGTAAATAATTACTTCAGCAATTCAAAATTTGATTTTTTTGTGCCCAGTTAACATTGTTCATAATTTTGAACCCTGTTAAAGAAAACATTTGGACATTTGTTAAAGATAGTAAGGCAGGCTTTCTACAAGGAGTGCTACTGCATTTGCATTTTGTATTAGAGGTAAGAGATTAAGCTCACCTCAGAATACAAGAAGTGGAGATTTATAGCTGTTGGGGAAGAAGAGCTTCCTCTGCCCTATCATCCTTCTACCTGGATTTAGAATCAAATTGACATCAGACAGATTAACAGAAGAAAATCAAATTTAATAGGAATACATATGGGGAATTCACACAGATATGAAATTCTTAAGACAGTGAGGCAACATGAAGCCTATAGGAGCTAAAGAGAGGGGTAGACTCTGAGGATACAAAGGGGAGGAAGATCTTTAGCAACAAGGTGAAAGGAGATGTTTGGAAAAACAAAGTTTGCTTTATTATGCAGATAAGTTTCTTAGGTAAAGGGGAGTCTTTGTTAACAATAGCTTTCTTCCTGGTACAGGCTCTCCTTTCCAATATAGAGTTAGTCAGATGAGGGGGAGGCAGAGAGCTTTTCCAACATCTGCTGGATTTTAACTACTTTTAACTCAAAATAATCTGTAGGCCACCATCTTGAGGCAGCCTGCCGTTGGTTGCTAAATAGCCAAGGAGCAGGGTAGGGTCAATAGTAAAAAATTACTAAGAAGAATCATAAGGATAAGGGGACTATGTCAACGACTAAACTAATTTGCCAGAATTTTTGCTGAAAGCAGGCAAAGATGATAGGATGTCAAGGGTGGAAGATAAGGAATCTAAACAGATCATCATGAGTGGTCATTTACCAAGAATGGGGTAAGAAATTTGAGCAAAATGTCAAAGGTGGGGAATTTTCAATAAAATGACCCAGCAGCAGAATTCTTGCTAAAACTGGACTGAGTAAAAAATAGAGCCCAAGAGAGACTCAAAAAGAGGACTCGAAGGATCCTAATTAATGTTTGGTCAAAAAGGAGAGTCAACTCAATTTTTAAAATTACCTCACTTTTAAAATTAACTGTAAATGGGCAGAAAACATAAACAGACACTTCTCTAAAGAAGACATCCAGATGGCCAACAGGCACATGAAAAGATGCTCAACATTGCTCCTCATCAGGGAAACACAAATCAAAACCACACTGAGATACCACCTCACGCCAGTCAGAGTGGCCAAAATGAACAAAGCAGGAGACTATAGATGCTGGAGAGGATGTGGAGAAACGGGAACCCTCTTGCACTGTTGGTGGGAATGCAAACTGGTGCAGCCACTCTGGAAAACAGTGTGGAGGTTCCTCAAAAAATTAAAAATAGACCTACCCTATGACCCGGCAATAGCTCTGCTAGGAATTTACCCAAGGGATACAGGAGTGCTGATGCATAGGGGCACTTGTACCCCAATGTTTATAGCAGCACTTTCAACAATAGTCAAATTATGGAAAGAGCCTAAATGTCCATCAACTGATGAATGGATAAAGAAATTGTGGTTTATATACACAGTGGAATACTATGTGGCAATGAGAAAGAATGAAATCTGGCCTTTTGTAGCAATGTGGATGGAACTGGAGAGTGTGATGCTAAGTGAAATAAGCCATGGAGAGAAAGACAGATACCATATGGTTTCACTGTTATGTGGATCCTGAGAAACTTAACAGAAACCCATGGGGGAGTGGAAGGGAAAAAAAAAGTTAGAGAGGGAGAGAGCCAAACCATAAGAGACTATTAAAAACTGAGAATAAACTGAGGGTTGATGGGGGGTGGGAGATGGTCATTGAGGAGGGCACCTGTTGGGATGAGCACTGGGTGTTGTATGGAAACCAATTGGACAATAAATTTCATATTAAAAATAATTAAATTAAATTAAATTAAATTTAATTTAATTTAATTTAATTTAATTTAATTTAATTTAATTTAACTGTAGGAGCTTCTGGGTGGCTTAGTTGGTTGAGCATCAGACTCTTGATTTTGGTTCAAGTCACGATCCCAGGGTCATGGGATTGAACACTTTATGGGGCTCTGTGCTGGGTGTGGAGCCTGTTTAAGATTCTCTCTTAGCCTCTCCCTTTGCCCCCTCCCCTGCCTTGACTCTCTCTCTCTCTAAAAAATAAAAAATAATAAAATAAAATTGACTGCATATTTGTAGAGAAGAAAAGGAAAATATGACCATATTACACTGCCAATATACTACTGTGATATGTATTGCAAGCCAATGTATTTTCGATAATATAATTTTTATATTAATGATTATTTTCAAAACAAATCTTATTAATAAAATAATTCCAATATCTACTACATTAAGCAATGCCAGAAGGTAAGGAAAGAATCAAATACCCTAAACAAATTTGATAACTGGCTTAGTATCTGAATAATATATTAATAAAATCTTATACTTATGAAATGTTTTATATTTTTAAGAGATGACTTATTTTATTTATTTTATTTTATTTTATTTTATTTTATTTTATTTTGAGAGAGAGAGAGAGGGAGAGAGAGCAGGGGAGGGGCAGAGAGAGGGAGAGCCAGAGAATCCCAAGTAGGCTCTACACTTTTAGCAGGTAGCCTGATGTGGGGTTCAAACTCACAAACCATGAGGATCATGACCTGAGCCAAAACCAAGAGCTGGACGTTAACCAACTGAGCCACCTAGACACCCTGAAGTGCTTTATATTTTGTTATTTTCACATAATACTGTCAGAGAGCCCTCTTGCTCAATTATAGATCCCAATAATTAAAACCAAAAATAGATAAGATTAACTCATGCTCTGACACCCACCGTTCTTATTTCTTATTGTACTTATTTGAATCATTTATAAATTGTTATGCAATGACTAGGACATTTTAACTACCAGGCCAGAAATGCCCTGATAGCAGTGAGATGCCTAAAAAATAAAAAATAGAATAGCACACCCCACCCTCCTCTTCCTCTGGCCATACTGATGGGCTGACCACATACTGACCCCCACTTATGATCATGCAATCTCTGCCTGCTCTCTTGTGCATACCATCTGAAACTTTCCCCATAAAATTTTAGGTATCTATCTTGCTCGTGGAGAGGTTAGTTGCTAAGGCTTGACCCTGCCATGTCCCCCAGCTGCTGGCACCCAAAATAAATGTCTTGCTCTTTTCCAAACCCTCATCTCTTAAGTTATTAACTTCTTTTGAGTTGTCTAGCTACAGTGTTGGCAAATCCAGCCCAGAGCTATGCTTTCAATTTGTCCAGCCCCCTTAGGATTCCTAGGGACAGAGCAGTTGACCTCAGCAGCAAACTAGGAGTCAATGTTCATTTCCTGAATTAACGGTTAAGATTAATTGGTAAAAAATATTAATGATAACTTAAGTTTACTGAATGTTAATAAATATCAAGCCCCATACAGCTTACTATGAATATTAACTCACCTGATTCTTTTTAGATTGACACTGTCATTACTCCCATTTAACAATAAGAAAACTGAGGCAAAGAGTATTACAAAGATATTCAGTGTTAGAGTTAGGATTCAAACTCAGATGTGGTATAATACATATCCATAATTTCACTTGCTCATTTATATATTTTTACAAAACAGAACAAATCTTATTTCTACTTGACAGATACGCAAACTATAGAAAGAGAAGGAATGACATAAAAGGTCATCCAGCTAAGTATGGATAGGGACTAATATCCAGTATATGATTCCTGTAAATGCAACAGTCTCTTAACATAAATTTCATGTGCTTTATTTTTTTTTTAATTTTTTTAACGTTTATTTTTGAGACAGAAAGAGACAGAGCATGAACAGGGGAGGGGCAGGGAGAGAGGGAGACACAGAATTTGAAACAGGCTCCAGGCTCTGAGCTGTCAGCACAGAGCCTGATGCGGGGCTTGAACTCACGGACCGCGAGATCATGACCTGAGCCAAAGTCGGACGCTTAACCAACCAAGCCACCCAGGCACCCCCAATTTCATGTGCTTTAAATATGCATGGTTTAAATGTCCTTTTAATTATGACTGTGAGTTAATACTTGGAGAAATTAAACTTCATAACACCAAAAAAGGCAAATTAAAATAAGCTACCAATCACATCACTGAATAGATCATCCAGACAGAAAATCAATAAGAGAACAGTAACCTCAAATAACACATTAGACATTAGATGGGCTTAAACATATATACACATATACGCAACATTCTATCCCGAAAGAGCAGGATATACATTCTTCTCAGGTGCACATATAATATTCTCCAGGATAGATCCTGTGTTAGGTCACAAAACAAGTCTCAATAAATTCAGGAAGATTGGAATCATATCAATCATCTTTCCCCAAAATAGTATAAAATCAAGTACAAGAAGAAAACTGAAAAAATCACAAGTATGTGGAGATTAAACAGCATGCTACTTAATAACTAATGGGTCAATTAAGAAATCAAAAGAGAAATAAAACAATAACTTGAAATGGATAAAAATGTAAATATAACATATCAAAATTTATGGGATGCAACAAAAAGAGTTCTAAGAAGAAAGTTCACAGCAATGCAGGCCTCCTTCAAGAAACAAGAAAAATCTCAGAGCACCTGAGTGGCTCAGTCACTTAACCATCTGACTCTTGATTTTGGCTCAGGTCATGATCTCACACTTCATGAGATTGAGCCATTGGGCCACCTACTAACAGTGCAGAGTCTGCTTGGGATTCTCTCTCTATCCCTCTCTCTGCCCCTCCCCCCCAAATAAATAAACATTAAAAAAAAAGAAACAAGAGAAATCTCAAATAAACTATCTAACTTTGGAACCAGAAAAAGAAGAACAAAGTCCAAAGTTTGTAAAAGGAAGGAAATAATAAGGATAAGAGCAGAAATTAATGGAGAGATTTTTTAGAGATTAAACAGAGTACAGAAAAGATCAATGAAACTTCGAGTTGTTTAATTGAAAAGATAAACAAAATTGACAAAACTCTAGCAAGACACCCAAGAAAAAAGAGATAGGACTCAAATATATAAAATCATAAATGAAAGTAGAGAAGTTACAGTTGATACCAATGAAATATAAAGGATAAGAGACTATTTTGAGCAATTATACATGAACAAATTTAATAACCTACAAGAAATGGATCGATTCCTAGAAACATACAGTCATCCAAGACTGAGAAAAGTAGAAAATCTGAGTAGACTTATTAATACTAAGGAGATTGAATCAGGAATCAAAAAAAGAAAGTCCAGGACAAGATTAATTCACTGGTGAAGTCTACCACACACGCAAAAAAAAAAAAAGAAAGAAAGAAAGAAAGAAAGAAAGAAAGAAAGAAGAAAAAAATTAATACCTACCCTTCTCAAACTATTCCAAAAAAAAAAAAAAAAATGAAGAGGAGGGAACACTCCCAGCTCATTTTTATGAGCCTAGCATTAGCCCAATAATAAAACCAGACAAGGACACCACTAAACAAGAAAATTACAGGCAATATTCCTGATGAACATAAAATACAGAAGTCCTCAACAAAATATTAGCAAACCAAATTCAATAATACATTGAAAAGGTCATACACCATGATCAAGTGTGATTCATTCCAGACGCAAAGATGGCCAACATGCACAAATCAATCAATGTGATGTACAACATGAACAGAATAAAAATCATATGATCATCTCAAAGATGCAGAAAATGTATTTGATGAAATCAACATCAGTTTATGATTTAAAAAAACTCTCAACAAAGTGGCTATAGAGGGAAAGTACTTCAGCATAATAAAGTCCACATATTACAAGCCTACAGCTAATATCTTACTCAGTGGTGAAAAGCTGAAAGATTTTTGTCTAAGATCAAGAACAAGACAAGGATGTCCACTCTTGCCACTTTTATTCAACATAGTATTGGAAGTCCTAGCCACCATAATTAGGCAGGAAAAAGAAATAAATCAGAAAGGAAGAAGCAGAGTTATCACTATTTTTCAATAACATGATTTTATATTTATATCCTGAAAATTCCACCAAAAACTATTAATACTAATGACTCTGTAAAGTTGTAGAGTACAAATCAATTTATAAACATCTGTTCATTTTTATATACTAATAATGCCTCTCAGAAAGAAAATTTTTTTAAACCCCATTTACAATTGCATTAAAAAATACAATAAGAATAAATTTAACCAAGGAAGTGAAAGACCTGTACACTGAAAACTTTTGTTCAAAGAAATTAGAGAAGACACAAATGAATGGAAAAAATATTCTGTGTTCCTAAAATGGAAGATTTAATATTTTTTGTCTCCATATTACCCAAAGAGATATACAGTTTTAATGCAATCCTTATCAAAATTCTAATGACATTTTTCACAGAATTAGAAAAAAAAAATCCTAAAATTTGTATGGAACCACAAAAGATCCTAAATAACCAAAGCAATCTTGAGAAAGAAGAACCAAGCTGGAGGCCTCACATTCCCTTGTTTCAAACTATATTACAAAGCTATAGTAATCAAAACAGTATTGTATTAGCATAAAAGCAGACACACAGATCAGTGTAACAGAATAGCGAGCCCAGGAAAAAAACCCATGGATATGTGGTCAATTTGTTTGTAACAAAGGTGTCAAGAATACACAATGGGGAAAGGACAATCTCTTCAACAAATGATACAGGCAAAACTGAACAGCCACATAGAAAAAAAAAATTAAATTGGACCACTATTTTACCATATACAAAATTAAACTCAATATGGATAAAATACCTGAATATAAGACCAAGAACGATAAAACTCTTAGAAGAAAACATAGGTGGTAAACTCCTTGACATTGCTTTTGGCAATGTATTTTTTTGCATCTCACAGCAAAGGCAATGGCAGCAAATGTGAAAACAAATGAGACTGTAGCAAACTAAAAAGCTTCTGCACAGTGAAAACTATCAACAAAATGAAAAGGCAACTTACTGAATGGGGGAAGATATTTTCAAATCACATATCCAATATCCAATCATGTATCCAATATGATCCAAAGCATATAGCCAAAATACATACAGAACTCCTACAACTCAGTTACAATTAAACAAAGAATCTGAAGTTTAAAATAGGCAAAAGATCTGAATAGACATTTTTTTTTTCAAAAAAGACATATGGCCAACAGGCACACAAAAAGATGCTTAATATCACAAATCATCAGGGAAATGCAAATCAAAACCAGACTGAGAAACCATCTCACACCTGTCAGAATGGTTAATATCCATAGAACAAGAAATAACAAGTGTTGACAAGGATGTGGAGAAAAGAAAGCCCTCATGCAATGTGGGTGGGAATATAGATTTGGTGCATCCACTCCAGAAAACAGTATGTGGTGTTTCCTCAAATAATTAAAAATACAACTACCATATGATTCAGCCATTCCACTTCTGGGTATTTAACTAAAGGAAATAAAAATATTACTTTGAAAAGACATGTAGCTTTGAGTAGTATTATTCACAATAGCCAAGATACAGAGACAAATTAAATGTCCACTATGAATGAATGGGTAAAGAAGATATGGGGTGGATGACAAGAGTAAAGGGGATCAAGAGCTAGAAATTTCTAATTATAAAACAAATAAGTCATGGGGTTATAATATACAGTATGGTGGCTATGGTCAATATTATCGTATTGCAAATTTGAAAGATGCTAAGAAAGTAAATCATAAAGGTTTCCATAACAAGAAAAAATATTGTAACTCTGAATGATGATAGATGGTAACTAGACATTTTGCTGATTACCTATAAATGTATATAAATATTGAATCATTGTGGTATATATTTAAGACTAAAATAGTGTTGTATGTCAGAGTTCAATAAAAAATAAATAAGCTACTATTGCCTCACAAATTCACTATGATTTTCAAATAATAATACTCAGTGTTGAGTCTGTATGGTGAAACTGGCAGTCCCCTATGCTTCCAGCTGAAATGTAAAACAATACAAGTTCTCTAGGAAGGTTTTACAGTACACAGAAATAGATTTACAATATTGATACTTAGACCAGTAAACCCATTTCTAGGAATCTCTCTTAGTGAACTAATCTGAGATAACCCATGAAGATTTATTTATGAAGTTGTTCATATAAGCATGATTTGAAATTAGCAACGAAAGTCTGAAATATTCAACATTAGGAAAATAGATAAATTATGGAATACTTTTACCATAAAGTATCATGTAGGCAATAAAAAGTAATGTTTCCAAATAATTTTTAATCACTCATTGTTTATAATCAAAGCTGCATAAACAATATGATTCTAATCTGATAATAAATATGTTTATCTCTGTGTATGTGTGTGTGTGTATGAAAAAATGCACAGAAAAAAAAAAAAACCTGAAAGGCAATAGACCCTGGTATTAACAATGTTTCTCAATAGGTTTACAAAAAATTACTTTTATTTATACTTTCTTCTACATGCCAAATATGTACATATATATATATATATATATATATATATATATATATATATATATATTTCTCTATCAAAAAAGGTACTATTTTAAAGAAAGAAAATTCTTACTAATTCAAAAAAGTTGGGGGAGGTTGTTCCAGAATTATCAATAACTTGAATTACATGCCTTTTTTTTAATGCAGTTTTTGTTTTTCAAGTTTGAATTCAACTAATGTAGTTTCTTATAAGTTATATTTAAGATAAAAAAAATAATTTCAATCAGTGTTTCAAAGTGTGATCTATCAAGGTTTACATGCAACTACATTGTTTGTAAATTAGTATTTCTAAATTAGTTAAAAGAGTTTTACTAAAAAAAAAAAGATTCCCTTTGCAATATTATTTATTGTATGCAGTTGCCTATTTTCTTTCACTATCTCCATATCCTGTTTCCCTCATAATATAAATCTTATCTTCAACCTGTTATAGTCTTATAAATCTAAATTAACAAATTCTGAACAAACTATCTAATACTGATTTTTAGCATATTGCTAATAACTCTTAAAAACTTTCTCTTAGAGATGTAATATGTTTTCCACCTATTCAAAATAAATTTTAGTTTAAATAATGTGTTTTGAAGATTGTCATATAGAAATAATTGGAAAATTTATGGGCAATAGATTCAAAAGTTAAAGGTTACAACGTTTCTATTCAGAATATTCTATGTGTATTTTAAGAATGTATAATGCCATTTGGGGTGCCTGGGTGGCTCAGTCGGATGAGCATCAGACTTCGGCTCAGGTCATGATCTCGCAGTCAGTGAGTTTGAGCCCCATGTCAGGCTCTGTGCTGACAGCTCAGAGCCTGGAGCCTGCTTCCGATTCTGTGTCTCCCTCTGTCTTTGCCCCTCCCCCATTCTCTCTCTCTCTCTGTCAAAAATAAATAAACATTTTTTAAAAATTTATAAAAGAGTGTATAATGCCACCACAGTATCAAGGTTAACTTAAATTTTCTTCAAATTTTTTTTTACTTTTCCACTTTAAAAGGCATCATAAATTTCAAATATTAGTAGCAGATGTTATCATCAAAGCTTTTTCCCATATGGCAAACACACTGAAAAATGAGCAATCAATATAAGAATCTTCAACACCAAATCATCCACTTTGCATATTCACACAGTGAATGCAAATATATGATTATAGTTCATGGTCATGTATTTTCAAGTTTCAATTTCTTATATTAAATCATGTAGACAAATGGATCCCAAATATGTGTGAGAGAGGCAGAAACTAATGCCAGATAATTCTAAATTACTGAGAAAACTCTAGATGCTGTCTTCAAACACATTTCAATCTCAGAATATTTTATAGGGGCAAGTTTGGGATAAAATGCTGTAGCTTTTTTTATGTATAAATAATAGTTGTTTTGTGAAGTTTTTATGCTAGCTCTTTAAAACGAAGAAGGGAAGAGAGGCTTTGAACACAGTTACACACTTAATTTATTTCCCTCATGAGTTCTATGCTACACTCTGGGCCTTAAAAGGTAGAAGTTGGACATTGACAGTAATTATTTGGGATTGCACGACGTGAAGGCAGCTGAGTGTAATTCTATACTTCAAAGCAGTGTAGCCATGTGTCACTTTGAACAACCATCATCAATATAAGTTGAGATATTCAGGAATGCCTTTAGAGAAGTAATCTGCGTAGATAAGTGATTTTCTTTAGATATTAGATATGACCACATGCATGTACACAGAAGTTTTTTTAAAAAAAGAATAAGAACAATTGTTACTCAAAATGAGATTTTAAGTGCAACATTAAAAGGAACCGAAAATACCAAAAGTACTACTAAAATAGATGTTGAACTTTTTAAAACCAATAATATATTAGCAAGATGGCTTTCTTTTGACTCCTCAGAAAGGAAGCCCTGCCGAAATTCAACTCTGGATAATTGGAAAGAAAAAGTCTCTTCATCCCCTGGAGTTATGAATTTTACTTTTGTCTTCAAACTACCACAAGATCTGAGTATAAAACTAACTTCTTTCCAGTGAAGACCTGAAAGCAGCAAGTTCTAATTCTCTTAAACATATACAAACATGTGCATTTTACACACACACACACACACACACGCTCCTATCTTATTTTACTAAAACCAAACCAAAGACTTGACATCCATTTATAAAACATTTGTAAGCAACTGGACTAGAAACAGTATGGATTTAATGATGATGAATAAGATGAAAAAGGATCCTGTCCTAGAGAAACATAATCTAGTGTTTGAGACAGACTTGGGATCAAACACGTTAATTCCTAACCAGCCCCAAGGCTACTTTACTGAAAAAGCACAGATATTGGCAATATATCTGCAAAGCTGAGTGTCTCATGGAAAATAGGAGGAAAACAATAAATTATAATGGTTTTTTAACTCAACAAAAAAACATAAGTTATAGAAGCCACCTTCCAAAACAAAAAAAGGAGTAAGTATTAAAAGCCTGCTTGAGATGGTAACATTCTCCTGGGCCACCCTACTCTATTATTCAGGAAATAGTAGAATACCATCATGATATACTAATTTAAATTCTTCTTTAAGTTTTATATTATTATTATTATTATTATTATTAATTATTTATTATTATTATTATTTAGCTTTGAAATCCGGCTTTATCTTATGTCTTTTATTACTGTGTAATGGGGTAAAGTTTGGAGATATTAACGAAGACCATGTTTTAGGCTTTCTTGTCTCTGTTCTTTTCTCAGAGAAGAGCAGGATTATCTAGGAAAAGACAAATGTTCAATTTCAAAACCAAAATATGCCTTTTTTTTTTCCTTAGAGAGAAAGTGAGGGAGATAGAGGGCATGCTTGAGCAGGGGAGAGGGGCAGAGGGAGAAAGAAAGAATCTTAAGAAGGCCCCACACTCAGCATGGAGCCCAAAGCTGGGCTTGATCCCATGACCCTGGGATCATGATCTAAGCTGAAATCAAGAGTCAGACTAAATTCATACTAAAAATAAAGAAATAAAGCTTTAATTTTTTGATTAAAGATGGCCATAGTTCTTTTATACCCCCACTGTCTCCCTCTCTTTCTGCCCCTCCTCCACTCACGCTCTGTCTCTCTCTCTCTCTCTCAAAAATAAATAAATATCAAAAAAGTTTAAAAAATATACTCTAAATTTTGTAATTAAGAAACAGTAGGAAAACTCAAATAAAAAAACATTCCACAAAATAACTGACCTAAATGCCAAAATATCAGAACAATGGAAAACAAATAAAACAAATAAAAACTTCTGAGAAACTATTCCATATTGAAAGAAACTAGGAGACTAAAGAAACATGACAATAAAATGAAATGCATGATACTCTATTGGATCCTGAATCCACGGCAGTGGGGGGCGGGGGGGGGGGGGGGGGAGTTACAGTGAAGGACATAACTGGAACAACTAGTGAAGTTTGGATATATATTAGGTATGAATTTTGGTTCAACATGTAAATACCATTTCTTTCTCACAAGGAAAAAAACTGAACAAACTAAAATCAACAACTTTTATTAGATCCATGAAAGAATTGAAGTCATAGGGCAACCCACAATCCTCAAAATTGGAAAGACAGGTGAATACAGAGGATCACAGTTTTACAGGAGCAAAAGCCCACAGCTGAATCAAGTCAGTATTGGTAGGAACACATAAACAATGACTAATGAATTGCTAGAGGCTCAGTGTGGATGAGTTTGCGAGTTAAAAACTCAAGGAAGCCCAGCCTTAGGGGGGGTTTCCACACTTTGAGATTTACACTCAGGAGCACCATCAAATTCTCAGGCTAAAGATCATACAAAAAATCCCCTCATTCTTCTTACATGGATGGGGGGAAGTAGCTATTTGAAATAAGCCCAGATTGGGACAGCTGGATGGCTCAGTCAGTTAAGTGTTCAACTTTGACTCGGGCCATGATCTCACAGTTTGTGGGTTCCAGCCCTGTGTCAGGCTCTGTGCTGGCAGCTCAGAGCCTGGAGCCTGCTTCAGATTCTCTGTCTCCCTCTGTCTCTACTCCCCCCCCCCAGCCCCGTCACACTCTGCACCCCTCTCCCTCTCTCTCTCTCTCTCGAAATTAAATAAACATTAAAAAAATATTTAATGAAATAAGCCCAGATAATTCTGTTCTACTTAACAAAAGTCTGCCATGAGGGGAATTATTTTGCAAAAGGAAAATCCACTTGGGTTTTACCAGATACTAACCAACTTGAGAACAGGAAAATACTAGCTCCAGCCCCTTGTAGTCCCCTCTTAAGTAGGGGAAGGAGGAATTCTGAGCAGTACTTGTGAAAGTCACAGCCTAAAAGACACAGGTTCACTAAAAGATTGATACTTAAATATAAAATAGCAAAATGGTGGAATAGGAAGTTCTAGGCCTTCCTTTCCTCCATGAACACAGTAATTCAACAATTAAAAAACAAATTCCCTTTCTGAAGAATCCAGAAACTAGTTGAAAGGCTAGTTCTGCACACCAGACAAGTGTGAAAACAGGTACATTGAAATCAGTAGGGAAATTCAAGACATTTCACTATACTTCCTACCTCTGGCACAGCACCATACCAATGGGAAGAAACCCCCAAGATCCCAGCTTTCTTTAGGGGAGGGAAAGAGTTGGTCTACATGTCACATAGCCCAACTTTTCTGGAAGCTACACAAAGGATTGGCTTCTGTCTTGACTATTTCAGAATGCTTACAGGACTCAGCACAATCTAGCCATCTGGGGGACTAGTAAGAACAGAAAAAAAGGTTTGAGCTGACAGTTGCCATAGCCCTTCCCCCCAGCTCAAAACAGAGAAAGTGGCTGAAAACCTCTAGATCCGTTTTTCCTCCACAGAGGGAAAGATTCAGATAGAGCATCCCATGAGTCAGCTTCTCTGGTTACTGCCCACAGAAATACCTTCATTCTCACTTGTTGATGAGACATGACATACTCTAGACAACTTGGGGTTAAAGAAAGGAGGCTAGACAAGTGTGAAGATTTGAGAGACCCCCAGTATCTACCTGGGATAATTCTTAAGGGTTTTCTGTTGTATGAGGTAGTCTGTGAAGACTGGGAGAGGTGGCTGTATTGCTTAATATGCAGATACCCACAGAGAGTCAAGGAAAATAAAGAAACAGGGAATTATGCTACAAACAAAGAAAAAATTAGGATCTAGAAACTGACCTTAATGAAATGAAGTTATTTGATTTACCTGACAGGGAATTCAAAATAACTGTCATAAAGATGCTCACCAAAGTCAGAACACTGCATGTACAAAATGAGAATTTGAACAAAAAAAACCAAAATAGCAAAAAGTACCAAACAGAAATCATTAAGTGAAGAATACAATAACTGAACTAAATCATTCAATAGAAGAATTCAACAATAGACTAGATCAGGCATAAGAAAATCTCAATTAACTCAAAGACAAATCACTGGAAATAATTCAGCTACAAGAGTAAAAGAAAAAAATTACAGAAGAGTGAGGAAGGACTAAAGGACTTATGGGATGCCATCAAACAGTACAATATACACATTATAAGAATCCCAGAAAGAGAAGAGAGAGAGAAAGGAAAAACAAGAAAGACTAATCAAAGAAATAATGACTGAAAACTTTCCAAATTTATGGAAGGGAAAGGACAAATAAATAGATCCAGGGAACCCAAGAGTTCCCCAAAAAGATGAATTCAAAGACATCAACACCTAGACACACCAAAAATTATCAAAAGACAAAGTGAATTGTGAAAGTAACAAGAGAAAAGTGATTTGTCACACACATGTGAGACTCTCATAGACAATAAGCACTTTTCTCAGCAAAAACTGTGAAGGTCAAAAGGTAAAGGGATAATATATTCAGAGCATTGACAGGAAAAAAGTGCCAAACAAAAATGTACGTACCTTATATGAAAACACCTAAACATATAAAGCAACACCTCCATTAAGAAAAGAGAAAGATGTTAAATAAATAAACTGAACCTAAATTTTGCATCTCATGTAACTAGAAGAAGAAGAAGAAACTAAGCCCAGAGTAGTACAAGTGAAAACATAATAAAATTAGAGCAGGAATAATGAAATAGAGAATAGAAAAACAAAAGAAGAAAAATCAGTGAAAATAAGAGTTGGCTCTCTGAAAAGATAAAATTTAAAGATTTTTAGCTAGACTAAGAAGACTCAAGGAAATAAAATCGGAAATTAAAGAGCACACATTATAACTGAGGCCACACAAATACAAAGGTCATAAGAAACCACTATGAACAATTATATACAAACATACTGGATAACCAAGAAGAAATAGATACATTCCTAGAAACATACACCCTACCAAGACTGAATCATGAAGAAATAGAAAGTCTAAGAGACCTATAACTAGTAAGGAGATTGAATCAGTAATTGAAAACCTCCACAGTAAGGAAAAGCCCATGTCCAAATGGCATCACTGATAAATTCTATCAAACATTTTAAAGAAGAATTAATACCAATCCTTTTAAAAAACTTCCCAAAAGTGGAAGAGGAGAGAATATTTTCATTTTATGAGGAAACTCATTTTATGAGGTCAGATACCAAAATCCTAATACCAAAGCCGGACAAAACCACCACAGGAAATAAAAACTACCAGCCAATATCCATTATGAATACAGATGCAAAAATTCTCAAAAACAAAAACAAACAAAAAAACTAGCAAACCAAATTTAAAGCACATTAAAATAATCATACATTACAACCAAGTGGGATTTATCCCTGGGATGCAAGGATGGTTTAATATGCAAAAATAATTAACAGGATAAAACACATTTACAGAATAAAGGATAAAAATCACATACTCATCTCAATAAATGCAGAAAGTGTTTGACAAAATTCAACACCCTAGTGTTATAAACTTCAACAAACTAGGAACAGAATAAAATTTCCTCAATGTAATAAAGGCCATATATGAAGAGCCCATAGCAAACATACTCAAAAGTGAAAAACTGAAAGTTTTTCCTCTAAGATTAGGAAACAAGGCAAGTATACCCATTCTAACTATATCAGTTCAACAAATTACTAGAATTCTTAACCAGAGCAATTAGTCAAGAAAAAGAAACAAAAGGCATTCAAACCAGAAAGGAAGAAATAAATTCTTGTTTGCAGACAACATTCTCTTATGTATAGAAAACCACAAAAAGTTTGTGGGGAAAAAAACGATTAGAACTAACAAAGTTGCAAAATACAAACACAAAATACAAAAATCCTATGTATTTTTATATACTAACAATGAACTATCTATAAAGGAAATTAGAAAATAATTCCATTTACAATAGCACCAAAAAGAATAAAATACTTAGGAATAAACATAACTGAAGAGGTGAAAAATTTGTGCATCGAAAATTACAAAACATTGACAAAAGACATTAAATAGGACACAAACAAGTGGTAAGCCTTCCCATGTTCTTGAATTAGAAGACTTAATAATGTTAAAATTCCCATACCAGCCAAAGAAATTTACAAATCCAATGCCATCTATATCAAAATTCCAATGCCTTTTTTTACATAAATAAACAATTCTAATATTCATACAGAATTTTATCACAAAAGACCCAGAATAGCTAAAGTGATCTTGAACAAGAACAAAGCTGGAGGCATCACACTCCTTATTTAAAAATATACTTCAAATTTACTGCAACTAAAACAGCATGGTACTGGCATAAAGACATATAAACTAGTGAAACAGAATAGAGATCCCAGAAGTACATCTCTAAGTACAAAGTCAATTTATCTTAGACATGGGTGCCAAGAATATGCAATGGGGAAAGTATAGTGTCTTCTACAAAGGTTGATGGGAAAACTGTATATCCACATATGAAAGAATCAAATTGAACTCTTACCTCACATAATACACAGAAAACACTCAAAATGGATTAAAGACCTAATACGGTGGCGCCTGGGTGGCGCAGTCGGTTAAGCGTCCGACTTCAGCCAGGTCACGATCTCGCGGTCCGTGAGTTCGAGCCCCGCGTCGGGCTCTGGGCTGATGGTTCAGAGCCTGGAGCCTGTTTCCGATTCTGTGTCTCCCTCTGTCTCTGCCCCTCCCCCGTTCATGCTCTGTCTCTCTCTGTCCCAAAAATAAATAAACGTTGAAAAAAAAAATTAAAAAAAAAAAGACCTAATACGGTAAAACTCTTAAGAAGGAAACATAGGGGGAAAAATTTATGACATTAGTCTTCACAATGATTTCATGGCTATGACACCAAAAGCTCAGGCAAAAAACAGACAAGTGGGATTAATCAAATTAAAAAGCTTCTGCACCACAAAGGAAACAATCAACAGAGTAAAACACAACTACAGAACAGGAGAAAATATTTGCAAACATTACATCTAAACGTTTATTTATTTTTGAGAGACAGAGAAAGACAAGGCACACGTAGAGGAGGGGCAGAGAGCAAGGGGGACAGAATCTGAAGCAGGCTCCAGGCTCTGAGCTGTCAGCGCAGATGTGGGGCTTAAACTCACAAACCATGAGATCATGACCTGAGCTGAAGTTGGAAGTTTAACTGACTGAGCCACCCAGGCGCCCCACAAACAATATGTCTAATAAGAGGTCAATCTCTAACATATATAAGGGACTCCTTTGACTCAGTAGCAAATGATAAGATGATAAGATATAAAATAATAAGATAAAATAAAACTGTAAAATGGGCAGAGAACCTAACTAGACATTTCCCCAAAGAACAGGCTTTTTTCAGAAAACATTTTCAAGTTGTTTTTCTTACAATGATAATTTTTAAAGGGTCACTAAAGTTAACTGGACAATAAACTATTCAGAAATCATTTTAGAAAAATAGGAAAAGCCCAAAATGTCAAATATTATAGAAAACCTACAATTCAGTTTCATTTAGAGCAAATAAAAAATAATTTTTGGTATGTTAAATTTATTTATTATGTATTTATTTATTGCACATTTAAGCTTTATTTATTTATATTAATCTTGTTTAACCCTCCCACCCACACCTCTGGCAACAATTAGTTTTCTATACCTATGAGCTTGGTTTATGTATATTTATTTATTCTATGTATAAGAGAGATCATGCAATGATCTGAATTATTTCACTTAGCATAATGTCAAGGTTTATCCATAGTATTGTAAATGGAAAGATTCCATTCTTTTTTATGACCAAATAATATATTATATATATACACTGTATATACCTATCATATTTCCTTTATTCATTTGGCTGTCAAAGGTCACAGGTTTTTTTCCCATATTTTGACTATTGTAAATAATGCTACAATGAACTTAGTAAGGCATGTATCTTTTGATATATTTTCATTTCCCTCTGATAAATACCCAGAAGTAGGATTTGAGTCATATGGTAGTTCTATTTTTAATTTTTTGAGGTCTCTCCATATTGTTTTACATAATGGATGCACAATTTACATTCCTACCAACAATTCACAAGGGATCCCTTTCTCTGTAGATCTTTGCCTACACTTTTATTTCTAGAGGTTTTTTTTTTTTTTTATCATGATAGCCATTTTAACAGGTGTGATATAATAATTCATTGTGGTTTTAATTTGCATCTCCCTAATGATTAGTGATGTACAGCATTTTTTTCATGTATCTGCTAGCCTTCTGTAAATCTTCTTTGGAAAACTGTCTATTCAAATCTTCTGCCCATTTTTATTTATTTTTTTCATTTAAAAAAAATTTTTAATGTTTATTTATTTTTGACAGAGAGAGAGAGAGAGAGACAGAGCGTGAGCGGGGGAGGGGCAGAGAGAGAGGGAGGCGCAGAATCCGAAGCAGGCTCCAGGCTCTGAGCTGTCAGCACAGAGCCTGATGCTGGGTTCAAACTCACAGACCAGAGATCATGACCTGAGCCAAAGCTGGATGTTCAACTGACTGAACCACCCAGGTGCCCCTCTTCTGCCCATTTTAAAATCAGGTTGTTTTTGCTATTGAGTTGTATGAGCACATTAAACATTTTTAATATTATCTCCTTATCAAATATATGATTTGCAAATATCTTCTCCCATTCACTAGGTTGTTTTTCATTCTGTTGATGGTTGCTTTGCTTTACAAAACTTTTTCAGTTTGATGTAGTCCCACTTGATTATTTTTCCCTTTGTTGCTTTTGCTTTTGTCATCAGATTTAAAAAATTATCACCAAGATCTATGCCAAGAAGCTTACTGCCTAATTTTTTTTCTAGTTTTATGGTTTCAGGTCTTATGTTCAAATCTTTAATCCATTTTGTGTTAATTTATGTGTATGATGTAAGTTTCATTCTCTTGCATGTGGCTGTCCATTTTTCCCAGGACTATTTACTGAAAAGACTATCTTTTCGCCATTGTATATTCTTGATTCTTTTGCATAGATTAATTAACCATATATGCATGGGTTCATTTCTGGGCTCTCTATTCCGTTTCATTTATCTATGTCTCTGTTGTCATACCAATACCATATTTTAATTACCATAGCTTTCTAATATAGTCTAAAATCAGGGAGCATGATGCTTCCAACTTTGTTCTTTCTTATGATTGCTTTGGTTATTTGGGGTCTTCTATAGTTCCATACAAATTTTAGGACTGTTTATTCAATTTTTGTGAAAAATGCCATTGGAATTTGAATAGGAAGTGAACTGAATCTGTCGATTGCTTTGGGTAATTTGAGCATTTTAACATTATTAATTCCTTCAATCCATGAGCATGGGGTATCTTTCCATTTATTTATATCTTTAATTTCTTTCATTAACGTCTTTTAGTTTTCAACATATAGATCTTTCACCTCCTTGGTTAAATTTATTCCCAGATATTTTATTCTCTTTAATGTAATATAAATGGGATTTTCTTTTTTTTTTTTCAATTTTTGTATTTGAGTATAGTTGACACACAATGCTACATTAGTTTCAGGTCTGCAAGATAATGATTCAGTTTCTTTTTACATTATGCTATGCTCACTACAAGTGTAGCTACCTTCTGTCACCACATGACACTATTACAATATCATTGACTGTAGTTCCTATGCTGTGCCTTTCATTCCCATGATGTATTCATTCCATAACTAGAAGCCTGTATATCCCACTCCTCATCACTCACTTTGCACATCCTCCATTCTTCTCTCTTCTGTCAACCATTGGTTTATTTTCTGTATCTATAGGTCCAATTCTGTATCTATAGGTCCAAATTTTTGTTTGTTCATTGATTTGTGTTTTTAGATTCCACATATGAGTGAAATCATATGGTATTTGTCTTTTTCAGTCTGACTGTTTCACCTAGCATAACTCCCTTTAAGTCCATCCATATTGTCACAAATGGAATGATCTCATCCTTTTTTATGGCTGTGTAATAAATATATATTTTATGCACACACACACACACACACACACACACACACAACATCCTTTTTGCAGTGGGATATTTTTAATTTATCTGATACTTCATTATTAGTATATAGAACCACAACAGATTTTTGTGTATTGATTTTAATTTACTGATTTTTTAATTAGTTCTAACAATTTTTTAATGGAGTCTTTAGGGTTTTCTATATATGATATCATGTAATCTGCAAATAGTGACAGGTTTACTTCTTCCTTTACAATTTGGGTGACTTTTTTCCCCTTTTTCTTACCTAATTGCTCTGGCTAGAATTTCTAATACTATGTTTAATAAGATCTTATAATGATCATTATAAGAGTACCAGAGTGACCATCTTTGTCTTGATCTTAGAAAAAAAGCTTTCAGCATTTCACCATTGAGTGCATGCTAGCTTTTGACTTGCCATATGTGACCTTTATTATGTTGAGGTACATTTCTTCTAAACCTGCTTTGTTTGGAGTTTTTATCATAAATGGATACTAAATTTTGTCAAATGCTTTTTCTGCATCTACTTAGATGATCATATTATTTTTATCCTTCATTTTGCTAATGTGGTGTACCACATTGACTGACTTGCTGATATTGAACCATATTTTCATCCCTGGGATAAATCCTACTTGTTCAGGGTGTATGATACTTTTAAGATATTTTTTCAATATTTTATTGATGAGTTTTTATATTTATCTCCATCAGGGATACTGGCCTATATTTTTATTTTTTATGGTGTCCTTATTTGGTTTTGGTATCAGGGTAGTGCTGGACTCATAAAGTGAGTTTGGAATTGTTCTCTCTTCTTCTATTTTATTGAAGTGTTTGAGAATAATTGTTATTAATTCTTCTTTGAATGTTTGGTAGCATTCACAACTGAATCTGGCCCTGGACTTTTGTTTATTGGGAGGTTTTTGATTACTGATTCAATCTTCTTAGTAGTAATTGGTCTATTCATATTTTCTCTTTAATCTTGATTCAGTCTTGGTAGGTTGTGTGTTTCTATGAATTTGTTTCTAGAAATTTATCAATTTCTTCTAAGTTGCCCAATCTGTCAGCCTATAACTGTTCATAGTAGTTATGATCCTTTGTATTTCTTTGGTAACAGTTGTAACATCTCCCCTTTCATCTCTGATTTTATTTACTTGAATCCTTTTTTCTTGTTGAATCTATCTAGAGGTTTGTCAGTTTTGTCTATAAACCACTAGCTCTTAGTTTGTCTTCCCTGTTGTCTTTTTTAGTCTCTGTTTCACTTATTTCTGTTCTAATGCTTATTATTTCCTTCCTTATACTAACTGTAGGTTTTGTTTATTCTTCCTTTTCTGTTTCTTGAGGTGTAAAGTTAGGTTATTAATTTGGACTTTTCATTCTTGATGTAGGCATTTATCACTACAAACTTCCCTCTTAGAACTATTTTTTGTGCATCCCATAAATTTTGGTGTGTTACATTTCCATTTCCACTTGACTTTTTTTAGTTTTTTCATGATTTCATCTTTGACCCATTGGTTGTTCAGTGGCATGTTGTTTAATCTCCACATATTTGTGAATTTTCCAGTTTTCTTTATGTAATTCCTTTGTAGTTTCATATCATTGCTATCAGAAAAGATGCTTGATAAAATTTCAGTACTCTTAATTTCAATACTCAATTATAGCCTAACATATTCTCTATCTTGGAAAATGTTCTATGTGCACTTGAGAAGAATGTGTATTCTGTTGTTTTGGATGGAATGTTCTATAAATACCTGTTTTGTCCATCTGTTCTAATACTGTGTTCACTTCTTGTTCAAAATAAACTTTTTACCATATCAAAAGAAACTCAGTGATAGGTTTGGAATCTGTACTCAAACTACTCATGCAATGAGGACAATATTCTACTAACATAATTGATTTGCTTCTGCATTTGTTTGCTATTTGTCTAATATTATCAGTTATAAACAGAGAAGTTTAGTATTTGGAATGATCATTATCGTGTTACAGTGTCAGGCAAAACATTTAAGTTCTCTTCACACCACTAGTTTTCTTTGTTTACCTGGCTTTAGGTACATACATATGGCCAGCAGCTACATGAGAAGGTGCTCAATATCACTAATCATCAGAGAAATTGAATATCAAAGCCACAATGAAATATCACCTCACACTTGTTAGGATGGCTATTATCAAAAAGAGAGAGAGATAAGTGTTAAAGAAGATTTGGAGAAATTGGAACTCTTGTACACTGTTGGTATAAATGTAATCGGCACACCCATTATGGAAAGCAGATGGAAGTTTCTCAAAAAATTAAAAGCAAAACTACCATATGATCCAGCAATCCCACTTATGGATATTTATTTAAAAGAGTTAAAATCAAGATCTCAAAGATATATTAAAACTCCAATGTTCATTACAACCCTCCCCACAAGAGCTACAATATAGCCTAAATATATATCCATAAATGAATGTATATGGATGTTTTACACACACATATACCTACAATGGAACAGAATTCAGTATTTGCCATGGGCCAAGGGAGAGGGAAAATAGGAATTGCTAATCAATGAGTGTAAAGTTTCAGTTATGCAACATGAGTAAGTTAAGTAATCTGCTGTACAAGATAGTGTGATTAGTAAACAATATTGTATTATAGTCTTAAAAATTTGTTAATAGGGTAGATCTGATACTAAGTGTTCTTACCACACACACACACACACACACACACACACACACACACACAAGCTTTAAAGAAAAACCAAGATCTAATCATAAGACTAAGGAATGCTTCCTCTACCTCCACACCTTATCATCACATCAATTGGACTCCTGTTTAATAACAGAAGATTACAATTGAAATAACTACAAATCCTAGACTCCATTTAAGAAATAGCATCTAGAGAAACTTGAAGATAACAGAGGAGACAAATACAAGACACGAGGGCTTTTTAGCTTCTGACACCAATAGCTACAGCAAACAGTAAACACACACTTACTTCTAGTTAAATAAATATAAAACACACACTAAAGGCCTACTTATCTCGGTTCCTTTTACCCGACACATCACAACCAGCTAACAACAAAAAAACTGTAAGGCATAATAAAAGGCAAAGACAGTCTTGAGAGACAAAGTAAATACCAGAACCAGACTCAGATATGGCAGAGATTTTGGAATTATCAGATGGGGAATTTAAAATAACTATGATTAACATACTAAGGGCTCCAATGGAAAAAGTGGTCAACATGCCAGAACAGATGGGTGATATAAGGAGAGAGATGGAAGCTCTAAGAAAGAATCAAAAGTAAATTCTAGAAATCAAAACCATTATACCAGACAGAAGTTAAATTTTCTATCAAAGTTAAATCAAAATTAACTGAACTGTGATTATATGAGAGTATGTCTTTTTCTTAGAAAATACTTGCTAAATATCTAGGAGCAGAGGAACTAGTGTCTGCAACTTAACCTCAAATAGTACAGAAAATAATTGCAATGCCATGTAAATTTATGTATATGTGTTTATGAAGGAGGAAATAAATATATTAAAATATTAACATTTGGTAATTCTAGGTGAAGGATATATGAGTTCATACTATTCTTGCTATTTTTCTGAATGTTTAAATTTCAAAATAAAAAAGATGTTTGTATACAAAACTATAATGTAACTTCCAAATAAGTGGCATAGTAGATACAGAGAACTGAGGAGAGGAGGGTAGGCATAATATAGGATATGGAACAAATGGGAGGCTGTGACCCTGATATTCAACATAGTATTGGAAGTCCTGGCTTCAGCAATCAGACAACATAAAAGAATAAAAAGCATCCAAATTGGTCAGAAGGAAGTGAAAATTTCACTCTTTGTAGACAACATGATGCTCTATATGGAAAACCGCTAAGATTCCACCAAAAAAACTGCTAGAACTGATTCACGAATTCAGCAAAGTCGCAGCATATAAAATCAATGCACAGAAATTGGTTGCATTTCTATAGACAATAATGAAGCAGCAGAAAGAGAAATCAAGGAATTAATCCCAGTTACATTTGCACCAAAAAACATAAAGTACCTAGGAATAAACCTAACCAAAAAGGCAAAAAATCTATTCACTGAAAACTAAAGAAAGCTTATGAAAGAAGTTGAAGAAGACACAAAAAGTTGTAAATACATTCCATGCTCCTCGATAGGAAGAACAAATATTGTTAAAATGTTGATACTACCCAAAGCAGTCTACATATTCAATGCAATCCTTATCAAAATAACACCAGCATTCTTCACAGAGGTAGAAAAAATAATCCTAAAATCTGTATGGAACCAGAAAAGACCCTGAATAGTGAAAGCAATCCTGAAATAGAAAACCAAAGCTGGAGACATCACAATCCTGGACTTCAAGTTGTATTACAAAGCTGTAATCATCAAGACAGTATAGTACTGGCACAAAAACAGACACATGGATCAATGGAACAGAATAGAAAACCCAGAAATGGATGCACAAACATATGGCCAACTAATCTTTGACAAAACAGGAAAAAATATCTAGTGGGGAATAAAGACAGTCTCCTCAGCAAATGGTGCTGGGAAAACTGGACAGTGACATGCAGAAAAATGGACCTGGACCACTTTCTTACACTATACACAAAAATAATTCAAAATGGATGAAAGACCTCAATGTAAGTCAGGAAGCCATCAAAATCCTAGAGGATAAAGCAGGCAAAAACCTCTTTGACCTCGGCCGCAGCAACTTCTTATTCAACACATCTCCAGAGGCAAGGAAAACAAAAGCAAAAATGAACTATTGGTACCTCATCAAAATAAAAAGCTTCTGCACAGTGAAGGAAACAATCAGCAAAATTAAAAGGCAACTGATGGAATGGGAGAAGATATTTGTAAATGACATATCAGATAAAAGGTTAGTATCCAAAACCTATAAAGAACTTATCAAACTCAACACCCAAAAAACAAATAATCCAGTGAGGAAATAGGCAAAAGACATGAACAGGCACTTTCCTAAAGAAGACATCCAGATGGCCAATCAACACATTAAAAAATGCTCAACTTCACTCATCATCAGGGAAACACAAATTAAAATCACAATGAGATACCACCTTACACCAGTCAGAACGGCTAAAATTAACAACTAAGAAAACAATAGATGTTGGCGAGGATGTGGAGAAAGAGGATCTCTTTTGCACTGCTGGTGGGAACGCAAACTGGTGCAGCCACTCTGAAAAACAGAGCTTTCCTCAAAATGTTAAAATTAGAACTACCCTACACCCAGCAATTACACTACTACGTATTTCTCCAAGGGATATAGGTGTGCTGTTACGAAAGGGCACATGCACCCCAATGTTTATAGAAGCACTATCAACAATAGCCAAAGTATGGAAAGAGCCAAAATGTCCATCGATGGATGAATGGATAAAGAAGATGTGGTGTATATATATATATATATACAATGGAGTATTGCTCAGCAATCAAAAAGAATGAAATCTTGCCATTTGCAACTATGTGGATGGAACTAGAGGGCTTTATGCTAAGTGAAATAAGTCAGTCAGAGAAAGACAAATACCAGATGACTTCACTCATATGTGGAATTTAAGATATAAAACAGATGAACATAGGGAAGGGAAGCAAAAATAATATAAAAACAGGGAGGAGGTCAAAACATAAGAGTCTCTTAATACATAGAACAAACTGAGGGTTCCTGGAGGGGTTGTGGGAGAGGAATGGGCTAAATGGGTAAGGGGCATTAAGGAATCTACTTCTGAAATCACTGTTGCACTATATGCTAACTTGGTTGTAAATAAAAAAAATAAAATAAAATAAAATAAATAAATAAATAAATAAATAAATAAATAAATAAATTAATTAAATAAATAAAGGAGGCTGTGAAGTTTGGAAATTTTTCAGGAAGGTAAAGAGAAACAGAAGACTTAAATGTGAGGAAACAGCCTTCACAAAAGCAACAGACAGGAATGTGCACAGTATGTTCAAAAGATAGTGAGTACAGCAGTGTGACTAGGAAATAAATATGGAAAATGAAAGAAATTACTTGATATGTATGAAAAATAATAATTAAAAAATAGCTACACAGAGGAATAAATTACCAGCACTAGAAGAATCAGTGCCTAGAGATACCCATATTCCCTGTATATGTATATTTATTGGTTTCTTTTCAAGCAGACGCTCAGATGCTTCCTATATTCAAATCTTTTACTGTTTTCTGCACTATGACCTGCACTCATGAGGCTGAAATTCAGAGTTTGTCTGGGAAAGTTAAAGTGATGCCTTCTAGACAACTTTTACTGATTCTTGATTGCCATGATAAACAGTTTGATCTTCTATGGATATTAAGATGTCTCAGACAAAACTGTGACCAAAGTGACAAACTAGGAAGTTTAAATGCAGTTGGATCTGGTGTGAATCTTGACATAGATACTCACCAGGTCTGTGACTTCAGGAAATTTGCAATCTTCCTAGCTTCAATTTTTCCTCCTAAAATGATTAAAATAATATAGAGTCCTTTCAATATGTTTAAGAATGGACTAGGTAAGGAGCCCTGGTACATGCAAGGAACTCAGTATGACTGTTAGATACAGTATGATCGATAGAGCATCCAACAAATATTTCTCTAAAGCATAAATAGGCAAATTATAATTGTTAGATCTGACCAACATTGCTATGGCCACAGAAATTTTTATGGAAGAAAGGAGACACTAAAAAATCTTCATACCTGATTTGTTCGATCATTTGCAAGAAAGCAGTGGAATTTTTAATGAGAAATTCATTCTGAAGTGACATCCCCAAATCATCTGCTGATCTTTAGCCTACCTAAGCAATCTTCAGAGTCTACATAAATCAGGAAGAAAAACCCATTGTGACTAATTACTGATGTGACAATATATCTCAGACTATGATCGTATAGTTTAGGTAAGGAGACTTAAATTTATCCTCCTCATGGAAGACATTATCAGCCATTATTCCCACACTGCACATTCTCTTCACAAATATTCCAAGCATTAGGATTCCAAAGGAAAGAAGTGATAAAGCATGTCTTCAGGCAAGATGCCTCAAAATTAGAATGAGATGGAAAAGATGCAGGTGTGAGCTACGGTACAATTCTGATATGCTTCTGTCCCAGAAACTTTGTTTATTTTCTTTCCTGTAGAGATATTCTACAGCTGAATTATCATAAGACAGAAAAGAAGGTTGAAAAGCATCCAAATAGAAATTGCTTACAAATGCTTGAAATGCTGCATGAAATCCCTATTTAATCTTCCAAACAGATTTTAAGAATCACTGTCTTAGCCATTTTCCACAGCTGCTCAAAAAGCCCCATAGCTTACAGTGCTCTGCCAGGCAGAAGTGAATTAGTTGTCACCTCCTAAGAGGAGAGGGTTCGGGTAATGTAGGTCAGAAAACAACTCATGTATAAACTACTTAGTGCTTATTTGCCAGATTCTTTGGATGTTCTTGTGTTAGACTTGGTAGCTTTGTGTTTGTTTGATTAGTGAAGGTCTATTTGGAAGGGAAAAAATGTGTTCAATTAGTGAACACCTTCACATGAATAGCCTTATGGCACATTGTGCATCATTTTGCACAAGATGAGGATCCCCATATCAAACAGAGACTTTGGATACTGGAATGTCTCTGAAGGTAGGGGGATAAATGAGTAATCAACTGTCTCTACTATCATGTTATTAAAGAAGAAAGTACTCTTGTAAGGATTGCATTATTATTCCAACGGTCCCCACTCTCACCAAAACTCCCATCTAGAAACCATAAAGTTTAAACTATTTTTCTTTAACTTCTTTCAATTCATTCTCCCACTTAATAATTTTCTTTTTATTTCTTTGTACATTCTCCTTATATCTATCAAAGTTCTTTTCCTCAGTGGGGGCGGTACTTACTAAAAAAATCTCCCCCTCCTTTTTAGCTAAAGGACAGCTTGTTTTTAACCCATGAAGCACTCAACCATTAAACAGATTTCTTAAAATAATTTATTGATGCTCCAATCTATGCAAGGTGTTCTTGAGAGATAAAGAAAGGAATAAGACAGTGGACCTGCCTGAAGGAGACAATGCAGTAGAAGGCATAATGTGATAAGTGCTATTCAGCAGTATGAACATAATGCCACGGGATCACAATACATACATGTGTTGAAATAACTCTATGATGTCAGAATAGGTTCTTTTTTTTTTTTCCTTCCTAAATTTCTTGGCCATAGTATTAAAGACTCCTCAAATATCAGCTGTGAAAAGAAAATACTGTTATAGCTTTTCCAAAATGTGAAAAGATGAAAACACTTCAGTATCATGCCATTACTGACATACGTGAATTAATTCCAAACAAGGAAGAAAGGGAGGAGAGGAAGAGGGAAGGGAGGGAGGGATGAAGAACTCTTTTAACCAACATATACTCAAGAATCTGCCAAGGATCACAGCTGGCTCATATTCTGTAATGATTGGAGTAGCCCTTTAATTCAGTGCTGACACTTGTATGGCATCAAACGATATCTTCTGCAGACACTTTTAGAGTATTTTTCATATTCTCCCTGTACTCATCTGATGGCCAGAATTATTAAAATACTCTTTCTAATGAACAGAGTTCCCCAAAATTTGAACATGTCAACCCCTCAGAACAATGGCAATAGCCTCGCGCAAACTCAGCACGCTGGAGACAAGGATAAGAGATTTTTCAACCACTTCCTCTTTTTCATTTTATCTACACTATCTTTTTACAAATTGAAGACTAGAGTATAAATTTGTGATTCACATTCCACTTTCAAAACTGAAAGGCTCATATTATAGTGGGTGAAAATATTTCCCTCAGGACTTCTAGCCACAGAGCCATGGCACATTCCCAGATAATGAGGTCTCAAGATAAGTATAGTAGCAGACAAAATAAATGCATCTTACATAGCACGTCTAGAAGGAGTAACTGAGCCCTCAAGTTTTCCTAAAGTCTTCAGTAAAGTCCTTGAAAGTTAACTAAGACACTTTCTTACTTCTCATAAAATGTTAAAATGAGTCACAATACCTTTAATGGAAGCCAGGTTCATAAGTTCTGGTATAGAGTTATAGACACAGAATAAATATTTACCTAGAAGTTCAGTCATTGTATCAGGAAAGTTTACAAGCCTTATATTTTTGTCAGTGGCCTGGAACATAGTAAATATTTACCCAAAGGAATATCACGCCTTCTATAGAAAGAGAAGACTATAGAGAAGGACAAATCAGTTGCATTATCTTGCCAAATATATGACTCTGATTTATAAACTGTCGAATTCCAGCAAAGATTTAGGACTGCTCACAAAAATATATTAAATTTAGCAAGGAATTAAAAATTAAAAAAAAAAACAAAAAAACACTAGTCCATTTCTGGCCAAGATATGGGTAAATGGGACATCTCATACATTTTCAAAGGGAATATAAAATATTCAACATTTCTGGAGGGCAATTTGTACCAACATTCAAAATGTGCATACCATTTCATCTTGAGATTCCATTTCTCATTATTTATCTTAAGGAAACAAGAGTGCAAGTGTATAAATGTACTGTATAAAGATGTCTGTTGAATATTGTATAATACAGAACACTTAAAATAATCAAAACATCCAATGATAAAAGATTGAGTTAAAAAAAAATGACACATATGTATAATGGACTACTATTTACTTTTTTAAAGATAGACTTTTATATTGACATGGAAAGAGGTCCACAAAATTTTGTTGAATTAAAACAGCAGGCTGTGGATTAGAATGTATAGTGTAACTACATTTATGTAAAATATATATAGTGTATACTAGCACAAGCATCTTGAAAGGTATAATGAGGGGCACCTGGGTGGCTCAGTCGGTTGAGCGTCTGACTTCGGCTCAGGTCATGATCTCATGGTGTGTGAGTTCGAGCCCCGAGTCGGGCTCTGTGCTGGCAGCTCAGAGCCTGGAGCCTGCTTCGGATTCTGTGTCTGCTTCTCTGTCTGCCCCTCCCCTGCTCATGCTCTGTCTCTGTCTCAAAAATACATAAAAACATTTTTAAAAAATTAAAAAAAAAAGAAAGGTATAATGAAATTTTTAAGATCAATTACTTTTGACGAGTGAAATGAGGAATTGTTTATCATATATTACTTTAATATAAAGATGTCTTCCATTTTCAGAAAAAAAAATACAACAGGACAACTCATTTTAAATTATCTTAAAGGAATATTTCATTACATTGGAAAATGCTCACCATCAATTTTTTTAAGTTTATTTTTGAGAGAGAAAGAGAAAGAGAGCACAAGCAGGAAGAAGGGGCAGAGAGAGAGAGGGAGACATAGAATCCAAAGCAGGCTCTGGGCTCTGAGCTGTCAGCACAGAGCCCAAGATGGGGCTCCAACTCATGAACCGTGAGATCATGACCAGAGCCGAAGTCAGTCACTCAACCGACTGAGCCACCCAGGTATCCCACACCATCAATTTTTAAATGAAAAGAAATAGTTTCCTAACCAATACAAACAATATAATTGTGATTTTCTAAGTTTATTCATATGTAGAAATTAAGTCTGAAAAGTTTGTACTAAACATTAATATAGCACCATTTTAATGGGAAGGGTTGATCAAAGTTGCACATTGAGAGACCAATTGAGAATCACACCTGTCTCATGAAGCCCTAGCAGTGAGGGCAAGGGTCCCTCTTGTCTGTATACCAGGTTACAGCAGCAGAAGGGATATTTCCACTGCTGCCAGAGGAGCTCGGACAGCAGAGGAGAGAGTCCCAAGCCGAATTAGCAGTAGCTAGAAAGGGAGAAAAACCTGGGAGACAACATCCGCACTATCCACGGTAGTGAGGCAAGTCCAAAGTCAAACAGACAAGAAAAGACATATATTGAGAACGTGCTATATATCAGGCAATCTGTTAAGAGCTTTATATATGAATCATCTGTTTTATCCTCAAAACAATTTTAGGAATAAAATGCTATTAGCTCCATTTCGAGATGAAGATACCCATGTTCAAGAAACTGAAGCTAGTAGGTAACTAGTAGTGGCAAGGCTCAGGTCAGAACACAGACCTACCTGTCTGCTTCCCAAGATCATATTCTTTAACCATTTAATACGCCATAGTAAATCATGTGGGCACTGCCTTTGTACCTTTTTTTTTCCTTGTTTTTAAGGTCTTAGTTAAATCAGTGCAGTCTGTTACTTTGTCGTGGCTCAGACCAATTTCACCTGGTTGCCATATGGATACTCATGCAGGGTGCCGTGCAAAAGTATAATGCACTACATAAAACTCGAGGCATCTCCCTAAAGTGTGCAGTACAGTTTTCAACTGAGAAATCAGAAAGAGAAAATGACCGTCCCCAAGATTGCTATTCCGAAAGAGATAATTGCCGTTCATCTCACTCTGCTCACAAAGTGCTTTGCTACGGTGACACTTACGCCCTTGGAGGTCAGCCCACACTTCGCTGACAGCTACCAGTTCAGCTGTGTCAATTCCACCTGAATCTACTTGCTTGCAGGGTTTTCCGAGCACACAGCTTACCAAGCCATTATTATTTTGTACCTGTGCCCAGAGAGCTATACAAAGGGTGCATTTTAATGAGCCTGGAATAGGTAAATAAATAAATAGCTCATAGGTAGTATGTAATTTACTAGCAAAAAAACAACCATGACTCGCTGCCCTCACAGTCCATAGCCTGATGCCGCTGGTGATTACTTGCGCAATTCTATGGAGCAGAAAAGCTGAATTTCATTTTTTAGCTTATTCCTTAAAATTGTTAGTTGATGGATCTTTCCTCAGCTTGCCTCAAATGTCCTTGCTCATCTCCACTCTAAGGTAAACATATTTCACTGAAAAACTGCATCTGTGCATGGTTAACAATGCATTCAACATCCTCTCCATGCCTACCCATTCTATATAGGGAGTGCAATCAAGTGTTTAGAAATACCAAAGCATCTTTTCCTTTCTTTACTGCTCAAAAATGAAGGAATTTTAAAATCTACTTATCATTCCCTAGGTCAATCTATTATGTGACTTTCAGTTGGGTCAATGATGCTCTAATTTTATGTTTCTGGCAAAGTTGGTCGAGACATTCCAGAAGAAAAGGGATATTAAAACATAGTTGCTACTTGATAGCAAGACAAAAGTGCTTAAAAACACTCTGAGCATTGGGGCATCTGACTCTTGGTTCTGGCTCAGGTCATGATTTTAGGGTTCATGAGATGTAGTCCCACATCAGGTTCTGCACTGGCAATGCGGAGCCTGCTTGGGTTTCTCTCTCTCTCTCTCTCTCTCTCTCTCTCTCTCTCTCTCTCTCTCTGACTTTTCCCTGATTGCACTCTCTCAAAATAAATAAATAAACTTAAAAAAGAAACAAACAAACCACTCTGAGCATTTTGCAGTCTAGGTTCCATGAACCCTCTATGAACTCCCTAAATTGTGTGTTAGCATGCATTTCCTACCACTTATTAAGTTTTCAAAGTACAGTAAAACCTTGGTCTATGAGCATAGTTTGTTCTGGAAACATGCTTGTAATCCAAAGCACTTGGATATCAAAGCAAATTTCAAGAACCATTGGCTCACTTGTTATCATGTGATGTTCAGAATTCAGATGTCACGTACTACTCGTATTGCGAGACATTGCTCATTTACCAAGTTAAAATTTATTAGAAATGTTTGCTTGTCTTGTGGAACACTCACAGAACAAGTTACTTGCAATCCAAGGTTTTACTGTAAATGCTAACCAAAACAGGTTAAGTACTACTGAATCATTCAGAAAGTCCTGGTAGGGAGGGGGAAGATTGTAAAATTAGTGCTTTTTACACAAACATTTATCTCAGGAAAACTCATTTACACTTATTTCATTATTCTTAATTCATCATTCACATCAAGCCACCCTCTATCCCATTATATACTCTGCCTATTTCTGCTTCTAACTTCTTTCATTGACCCATCTCCCTGTTGGATATATTTGCTTCCTTGAAAGCAAACTCTAAAGTATTTCCCCAGTAAAGCTTTAAATGACTGACTTTAACCTAGGTCAATTTTATCCTATTTCTAAATTCTTATTGTACTTAGAGTCTGAGGAAAATGGAGACTGCATGTGTACACGCTTATGTGTGCATACATGCACATGCATGCACACACGTCTACCATAGACATTTTGTATATGGAAATATCTGTAGACATATTATGGCATACATCACATGTCTTAACCTATATCTTCATTACTGTCAGCGATCCAATAGCTCATCAAAATCAGGGATAAGTCATACTTTTAGTGTAGCTCTCACTATAACTAAAACTATGCTTGCTTGCTTAATGGTTATGATGAGCTCTCAGTAACACATAACCCATGGAAATGCCTACCATTTTAGCATTCCTCTCTGTAACTGAATTACTTTTAAGGAAATTTTTCTTCCCTAAAGTTAGAAACTCTGGTAAAACATTAGGGGAAATATAAGTTAGAGATGAATATTTTGAAATGTGAAATGTTCTACTAAATTATAAGCTCCATATCTAATCCATACAATTTATCAGCAAATCCTATTGCTATTTTTTTCCATCATTGGATCTATTTTCCCCAGTCCATTGCTTTTGCCCTAGTCTTCCTGTGATTTCTGCAACAGCCTCCTGACTAGCCTCTGCATTTCTGCCTCTGCTCCCTTGAGAGTCTATTTCACAAAGCAATAAAAGTGAGCCTTTTAAAATGTGACTCAGATCATGACTCTTCTTCAAATTTTCCCATGACCTCCCAAATTAGAATAAAAAAATAGAGTCATGGGGTGCCTGGTTTCGAGCCCCACATCAGGCTCTGTGCTGACAACTCAGAGCCTGGAGCTTGCTTCAAATTCTGTGTTTCTCTCTGTCTCTCTGTCTCTTCCCCGCTCATGCTCTGTCTCTGTGTCTCAAAAATAAATGATAAAAAAAAAGTTTAAAAAAATAGAGTCCTTAAAATGGTCCTTAAGATGTTTGTTATTCAGCTACTCAAATCTCACTTTAGTCAAAACTGCTATAATTTCTTTTTTTTTTTTATTTGGCTTTTTTAAAATATGAAATTTATTGGAAAATTGGTTTCCATACAACACCCAGTGCTCATGCCAACAGGTCCCCTCCTCGATGCCCATCACCCACTTTCCCCTCCCTCCCTCCCTCCCACCCCCCATCAATCCTCAGTTTATTCTCAGTTTTTAAGAGTCTCTTATGGTTTGCCTCCTTCCCTCTCTGAAACTTTTTTTCCCTTCCCCTCCCCCATGGTCTTCTGTTTATAGCAGCATTTTCAACAATAGCCAAATTATGGAAAGAGCCTAAATGTCCATCAACTGATGAATAAAGTTGTGGTTTATATATACAATGGAATAATACTTGGCAATGAGAAAGAATGAAATCTGGCCTTTTGTAGCAACATGAATGGAACTGGAGAGTGTTATGCTAAGTGAAATAAGTCATACAGAGAAAGACAGGTATCATATGTTTTCACTCTTATGTGGATCCTGAGAAACTTAACAGAAAACTGCTATAATTTCAACTTTTCTCCTGGTCTACTCCATTCGAGTCAATGATTCCAATTCCTACACCAGATTCCTAGCTAGTCCCTCAACCCACCAAACATACTCCTGTCTAAAGGAATTTGTAACTGCTATTGTTTCTATATGGCACATTTCCCTCAGATCTCATCTCACTGCCTCCTGATCTAGAGCCTTGCCCTGATCACCCTCCAAAATTAACACACACACTTATGCACAAAGTACATCCCTATTCCTTTTTCCCAGATCTATTTTTCCTCATAACACTTATCTCCACTAAACATATTATATATATTACTTTATTATCTTTGGTTCTCCAACTAAGGGACAAATATTTTTGCCTATTGTGTTCATTGTTGTAACCTCAGTGGCCAGAACACTGTCCAACATATACAAAGTGCTCAATACATTTGTGTTGGATGATGGGTCCATAGTAGCCAGATTTATTTTGAACAAGAGCAATAATTTGACAATAGTTTAAAGGACAATATTATTGAAATTTATATGCAGAAGAAATATTATGAGGTAAAACACCAAAAATGTCCACAATATGGTCAGTGATTTATCATTTTCTAAATTTCTTTAATGGGTAAATAGAGAAAAAGAAAAATGAGAAAACAAAGAAGAGGAGTTGAAACTTAAACAGTGAGACAAATCTTCTGGAAATTTTGAGACTAAATATCTACTCTGAAGACTACTGGCCAGAGGTAATGGCAAGGGATACTGTCTGTTTTGTCTAACATATCAAAAGACATCATCCCCTCTGACAATTATTTTTGTGCTTACTGTGCGCCATTACCATCCCTCTGGAAGACAGCCTCGGTGCTCCCCTGAGTCCTCTTAGAGCCCTACATACTCATGCATGCTATGGCCACCAGTGTTCTTTCACTCCCAGCATCCAGGAGCCATACTTCTTTGTCAGAGGATGACCCTCAGGAGGTCAGAACACTTTGCCTGTTCACACAAAGAACCAGAACTTCCTGGGAATTGATTTCGCAGCAGAGGCAACAGCCTTTGCTAATGTCAGAGTTGCAGAAGTACAAATACTCCAATTCCTCTGACTCTTGGTCATGCATGACAGCCTTCACATGTATCCACAAGGTCTCTTGATCTTCCCTGCATGAGTGAATCAAAGTTCTTCACTCCTGCTCCACCTCTTTTGCTACCTGGCCTCACTTTCCTACTGCCTGGCCAGTCTTCCTGGGGATACTTCCTCATAAATCGCTTTCACACAAATCCTTATTTCAGGATTTTTTCCTGGAAAACTCAACCTATGACAGTTGGTACCAGAAATGATCCCAGAGATTGTCGCTCAGGGTAGTTGCTAGAGTTGGGGGATTTGCTGGCTAGAAGGCAATAGGAATTCCATTGTTTATGGTAAATAAAGTGACAAAATCTTCGGACCATTATTAAAACTTCCCTGTGCAGTAAATTGGATGGAATAGAAGAGGAAGGGGGTGTACTCATTACACATTATCTCTAGCATTTGAGACATATGGTAGTGAGGCTTATTACCATGAAAACTGGGAGGTGCATAGTTATTATTAAGTGCCATTAATAGGAAAAGAAAATTACAAATTCACATTAGCCAACTACCAATTCAGAGCATATGAAAGCCACATGTTCTCCATGGCAGCATGTAAGAGACCATCACATCTGGAGCTGCAGGGAAGACTGTATTGAAGCCAGGACCAGGACTTGAGAGTGAGAGTGGCAAAGCTTCAAAGAAGGCTAATTTGTACTAAGGCAAGTTCTTATGCCAGAAGTAGGACTGTGGTAGAGAAGGGATGGGATCCTGAAACTCGGAACAGAGATACTTAGGATACACACACACAAAATCACTAAACTCTCAATACCCGTAAACTCCTGGGTCTGAAAAAGTGCCTCAATTCATCTAGCTAGAGAACTACGGCTTCCTCTTGTTGAAGACTGTGCAGAACCCTCCACAGAGACCAATGCTTTGCAAAATTATACTTGTCCCTCAAGACGGGCCAATTCCTCTCTTTCTATCTACTATATCAGCATGATCTTATTGGCAAAGTACTGCCTCTGCTAAGGAAAGAAAGGAATTATTCATTCAAGGGGATAGAGAATCTGGCTAATAGGAGCTGGAAAGAACTGAAAGAATGTGCCTGGAAATGGATATCGAACGCACTGGACGGGAAAAGGTAGACATTAAGGCTGGATAGGGGAGAATTTATTGCTATGGGGCATGCTCTTATAACTTAACACCCCAGTGGGAGCACTTGCAGCCAATCCTAATATATTTTGCTTAGTTTGTTCCTAAAAGCTTTGAAAAAACATTGACTCCTATTAATCGAGGTAGAAACACCAGAGCTTCCTTGGTAGAGTCTGAAAAAGAGATCAGCAGGCTCAAAGAAGTGGGCAAGCTAATCATGTAAAACCTAAGAACCTGTCAGGAGACCATGTTCCCTGAGAAATGCCAGAAGACACTCCCCCCGACTAAGTGTGAAAGAAAGCCCTAGTGAGGAGAACACTGGCATTGTCAAGAGGCTTATTGGTGCTTGTTCTTAGTAGGTTAAGGTTGAAGGTAGGGATGCTGTTATGGGACTAACTTCCTTGTATCAGTGAGCAGTGTAGGATTTGGAAGAGCAGAGACCAGATGGTAGCACTGAATCACCAGCGGCAAGGGAACAGTTACCATAACAGGCAACAACCCTGCAAGTATCTACGGTGACGTCTAATAAACCATGATGCTTCTAGGACAAAGACGGACAAGTGCATTACCTGATAATATATAATTTAATATTTTGCATTAATATAAAATTAAATATTTAATATAATATTTTTTATTTATTTGAGAGAGAGACAATGACAGAGACAGAGCACAAGCAGGGGAAGGGCAGAGAGAGAAGGAGAGGGAGAGGGAGATACAGAATCCAAAGCAGGCTCCAGGCTCCAAGCTGTCAGGACAGAACCCAACAAGGGATCAAACCCACAAACTGCGAGAGCATGTCCTGAGCTGAAGTCGGACGCAGCTCTAACTGTGACCACTATCTCCAGAGATCCTCTGTGGAACTGATCCAAAGTTACCCTCTGTGGGACTTTCATTGGTCCTATCCACTTGTTGTGCCTCCTTCTTCATCCTAGCTTTCCACTCCTTTGTAAGTTTTCTTTTTTCCAGGAATAAAGCTTAATAAATCACTTTTTATGAATCCTTGTATTGATTGTTTCACTACAGCGATGATGCCACACCCAGCACAGGGCCTAGAACACAGTAAGTACTCAGTAAATATTTGTTGATAAACAAATGGTCATTTGGATTTAGCAAATGTCCTCAATAGAACTGTGCATCTCACTTGCTGTGAATGATTGTAAAAATGATGTGATTTGTGGATATGTGGCAGGGGTACGTGACCCCCCCCCCCAAAAAAAATCCCAGAAAACTACTGTGTCACCATCAATCACAGAGCTCTACTTCTGGGACATTTGTGCAGGCCAAATCAGATCTTGGTCTCTGAAGTACTCTATTAAATACAGTAAGTTGTGAGTAAATATTTTAGCTAGGAATTGCAGCTAAATGTGAATGTGATAGAGCATACACTTGAAAATCATTTAGAAAGAGAAGCCTCTGGATGTGAAGGTAGAGCAAAAGCAATACTTATTTCTTTTAAAATTTACTTCAAAGTCAAACTTTGCAAATGATTGTATCTTCAACTAGAAATCTCTCGTAGCATAAAGATCCCTTGTATTAGTTAGAGGTCTCCAGAGAAACAGAACAGGAGAGAGACAGATTATTTGTGAGGAATTGGATCATGTGTTTATCAAAGCTGAGGAGTCTTATAATCTGCTATCTGTAACTGGAGACCCAGGAAAGCTAGTTGTGTAATTCCAGTCTGAGTCTCAAGGCCTGAGTCTCAACCACAAGAACCAATGGAGTAAATCCCAGTTGGAGGGCAGAGGACCAGAGTCCCAGCTGAACAGACAGGTAAGTAAGGAACAAACCTCCTTTCTTCCACTTTTTATCCTATTCAGGTCCTTAACAGATTGGTTGATATCCGCGTCCACATTGAGGAGGGCAATTTACTTTACTGAGCCTACTAATTCAAATGCGAATCTCGTCCAGAAACATCTTCACAGCCACACCCAAAAATGGCGTTTAATCTGGGCACCCCATGGCTAAGTTGATAGATATAATTATCCATCACAACCACTTCTTCAAATTGAAGAATTTGAGCTCCTAAGCCACACTGGAACTAGAGAAAAATAGTAGCTTGCACTATATCCAACATTGGCTCTTCAAACAAGCCTGGATCTTTTGATTGTTAACAGGGGGCCCTTTAGAACTACTCATGTCTTCTGAAGAAACTCTAGTATAGTGCACTCCACAGGATAGACTGTAACCATATAGGCAATTTCAATTACTGGATATTTTACACATGACTCTGAGGCCACATAACTGTGAGTATTGTGGCTTTAGTTTCCCAAGCCTTGGCTAGAGGAAGCTCGTGACTGCTTTCTGTGCACAGAGCCCACCTGCACACACTTCCAGTCTCAAGGGAAAAGAGCACTGATATGTATTATCCATATTAAAGAACAACAAATCCTTCCAATTCTACTGTCAAATAAAAATCCCATATCTGACTTCTAACCACTTCCTCCACCAGTACAGTTTGGATCAAAGCTGCCATTATTCCTCTTCTGGATTTTTGTAATACCTTCTATCTTCCCATTTCTATCCCTGAACCCAGTCTAATCTCAACCCAGCAGCCAGTAAGTCCTTTTAAAATATGTCTGAGGATGTCATTCCTCAGCTGAAAATCCTCCAATGGATTACCCACTCATTTCACCCACTTCCTCTCTAACTTCTTCTCCCACTCTCCTTTCACTCAGCCCACTCTCTTCAAGCCACATTGACCTCCTTCCTAATCTTTGAACACACTGAGTGTTTTCCTGCCTCTGGCCATTGAACTTGCTTGACCGCTTACTTCCATTTGGGGTTTCAGGTCCTCTCTAAATGAAATAGCAACACCCACCCCTCTCCCAGTACTCTCAGCCCTTTTCACCTAGCACTGCCTATACCCATCACCTCACTTTCTCTTTCCACTGTATCCTTTATCACCAGCTGCCATTACACACTTACTTGTTTGTATGTTTATGGCCCATCCCACTAGTCTATAAGTTCCTTGAGGGCAGGGATTTTGCCACTTGTGTTTCCTTCTATGTTCCCATGTTCTTGATGGCAGACACATTGGAAATGCTTAATATTTTTTGTTGTTGTTGAATTAAAAAAAAAAGATCTATAGAAAAATGTCATTGCCTCCATTTCAATATCATTTAGACAAACCCTTTATTTCTAATTTGTACCCACTGCAGTGTAAGCGGTTCATCCATTTGGGTATCTCTGTGTCCTGATATCTTCCATTTTCCCCATGCTTCAATTTTTTTTTGCCTTCATAGCCATCAAATATTAACAATCCTCCATATCCTCAGGGAACCACCTTTCTCCTCATTTGACTACACTGCCTTGCACATAAAAAAGCTCAATTACTAGATGTTAAATGACTGAGGGTGGCAGTTTGCCAGCCTATGCTAATGAAACAGCCCTCTTGTCCCTCCAAGGCAATGTGCACATTTTGACAGGGGCTTCGAGGAGACCTTGCACCAATGCCTTAACACAAAAGTTATTGTTGAAAGTTATTGTTAAAACAGGAAGCCAAGATAAAGTAGGATGAGTTTAGACCAGGGAAGGTGATTTGGAGGGTAGCTGTTGTAAGACCTCAAGGTCATTTATGAATACAACTGTCTGAATCCCTTATTCAACAAAGAGTATGTTATTTGGTTTTTTATTTATCATGCTAACAGAGATGCAATTTGTAACAAACAGTAATGAATAAATTCTGCAAAATGGTGTAAACCTGAAAACATTTGCCCTCTTGTCCTTCATGTACTAATGCTCACTTGACCCAAAGAAGTAGTTCCAAGAACAGAGGTTAGAAACATTTACATAGAAAGCACACAATGTTTGGCTCATTTACAGAAGTACATGCTTCTGCTTACCAGCCTTATATCTGATGTTTGCAAAGGCTATTGAAAATAAAGAATATGTCATAATGAGGAGGTTCCTGGAGAAAAATTCTGAAATATCCTTCAATGTAGAAATATATACTATATTAAGTTCTAAAGATCTGCTATACAATTTGTGCCCATAGCTATCAATACTGTATTGTATACATAAAATGTCATCAAGTGGGTAGATATGTTGTTTTTATCACAATAAAAAAAAAGGATGTATTATTGTGGGTCCATGTATGTATATGATTGTGATGATAATGGTGATTTTCACTGATTAGAAATTCTCTAAAACAAAACAGTAATTTTGTTGTTGCCAAAAGCAACTTTATCAGGGAAGGAAAAGTGGATTCTCAACAAGCTCTTGGTATTACACTGGGAACTATAAATTCCAGACTGAAAAAGTATCTAATACACAGAAAATGGGAAGAATAGGGTGAGAATGGCAAGTAACTGCTGAAGAGGGATCTTAAAACTGCTTTGACCTGAAAAACACTTCAAACACAAAACCAGTGATTTATAAACTGAAACACAGATATAAAAATATATTTGGGTCATCTGTTTTCCCAGATCTTTCTGACAACAGTGCCATCTGGAGACTCAGTTTGACCAAGGACACAAGATCTTAAGGGAAGTTAGACACAGACACTGCAAAGGTTGCTGATGAACTCATTCTGTTTTTCCTGTTACTGTTATGCTGTTCATCACTGCAGCAAAGAGACAACTAAAAATTTTAAAACGGAGATACTTTTTAAAACCTTATATATGCAAAGTTACCAGAAAGAAAATAAACTCAGCAATATTCTAGTGTGAATTACAGAGCAGTTAATGTATGAGTTGTTCATCCAGAGGATGCTATTATTTTAGGAGAATTAAGAAAATAATAATATATTGCAATCATTGCTGAGAATGCCAGTATCTATAAAAGTGTTCTTTATAAATGTGAAATACAAATGGTCTTCCAATCCTCAAGATCAAAAGATCTGAGAAGTAGAAAGCAAACATAACTCAAGTTTCCATAGGCTTTCCTCCATCTGCCCACATGGAACCTCAACAGCCTCTGAATTTTCTCCCCAAGGGTCTCCCCATGGTCCCATGAAAGGTCTTGCAAGTGTTTTCAAAGACTCTGATGAGCACCCACTGGGTAACAATACCACATCTTTTTAGTGCCCACACTCCCACTGGGCATGATGCTACCTCCACTGTGAATAGCTCCCAAAAGTCACCTCTTACTTCCTTCGTCCTCCCAGCAATTTCCACTCTGTCTGCCAGGCATGGCTGCCATTTTTCAGCAGGTAACGCTAGGTGTCACCACCACTGACAGCATGGAGCCCTCAAATATAATACTGTACTTGAGTGTCGATGGGTGGTAAGGAGGAAGGGATGTCTTCCCCTTCCTTCTCCAAGACAGAAATAAAAGCATGATTGTTTTTGTTCCCTCAAAATCCTTCACTCAAAAGTTGTTCCATGTTTTTTTTTTTCTTTTAAAAAGAAAGTCGCTTATTCTGACAATCACCCCTACTGATATATCCATTTCTATACCTGTATGACAGTAATACTATATTATTAAACACACATGTACACACAGTTACACAAAAATACACAGTTCCATGAGCTACAGTAGAATTCTTTTTTTTCCTTTGAGAACTTTGAAATTAGTATGTTTATTACAATAGCATACAAAAGACACAATACAGGTGCTCAAATCAATTATGCACCAAGGTGCCATGGATTGGATTTCTGGGTAGAAGACATATAAAATATATTTTTATTTTTTTATTATATAAGTTTCATGTGTGAAACATTATAATTCAATGTCTGCATAAACTACAAAGTGATCACCACCAAAAGTCTAGGTACCACATCCATCACCCTACAATCGACTCCCTTTCACCCCTTTCACCCAACTCTCCAACACCCTTCTCCTCTGGTAACTACTCCTATCTGTTCTCTGTGCCTATTAATTTGATTTTGGTTTTGTTTGTTTGTTTGTTTGTTTGTTATATTCCACATAGTGAAATCATACAGTGTTTGCCTTTCTCCTTCTGACTTATTTCACTTAGAATTATACCCATTAAGTTCCATCCATGTTGTTGAAAATGGTAAGATTTCATTCTTTTTATGGCTCAGTAGTAACCCACTTATATACATCTTTATCCATTCATCCATAAATAGACATTTAGGTTCTTTCCAAATCTTGGCTATTGTAAATAATGTTGCAATGAATGTAGGTATACGAATATCTTTTCAAATTAGTGTTTCATATTCTTTTGATAAATACCCAGTATTGGAATAGCTAGATCATATGGTAGTTCTATTGAATCCCCACACTGCTTTCTGTAGTGGCTGCACCAATTTACATTCCCACCAACAGTGTATGAGGGTTCTCCTTTCTCCACATTCTCTCCAACACTTTCCATTTCTTATCTTTTTGCTACTAGCCCTTCTGACAGGTATTATATCTCATTCTGGTTTTGATTTGTATCTCCCTGATAATTACTGATGTTGACCATCTCTTCATGTGCCTGTTGGCCATCTATATGTCTTTTTTTGGAGAAATGTCTCCTCAAATACTCAACCCATTTTTAATTATGTGGTTTATTTTTGTTGTTGAATTGCATGAGTTCTTTACATATTTTGGATAATAACCCCTTATCAGATATATGATTTGCAAAAATCTTCTCCCATTCAGGAGATTGACTTTTCATTTTAATGATGGTTTCCTTTGCTACACAGGAGCTTTTTAGTTTGAAGTGCACACACTTATTTTTTTTTTTTTATTTTGTTTCTTTTGCCTTTGGAGTTGGAGCCACAAAAACATTGCCAAGACAGATGTCAAGGAGCTTACTGCCTATGTTTTCTTCTAGGAAGTTTATGGTTTCAACATTTACATTCTAATCTATTTTGAGTTAATTTTTATACACCATGGTAGAAGATAGTGGTCTTGTTTCATTCTTCTGCATATTGCTGACCAAGTTTTCCTACACCATTTATTGAAGAGACTGTCCTTTCTCCATTGTATGTTCTTGGCTCTACTGCTGTAAGTTAATTGCCCATATAGGTATGGATTTATTTCTAGGCTCTTGACTTTGTTCCACTGATCTCTGTGTAGCTTTCTGTGCCAGTACCATACTGTTTTGATTACTATCACTTTGTTGTACAGTTTGAAATCAGGGAGTGTGATACCTCCAATTTTGTTTTGTCTCAAGATAGCATTGGCTATTTGAATTTTTTTTATGGTTCCGTACAAATATAAAAGTCATTCGTTCTAGTTCTGTGAAGTATGCCATTGGGATTTTAATAGGGAGTGTGTTGAATCTGTAGATTGCTTTGGGTAGGATGGACATTTTAACAATATTAATTCTTCCAGTCCATGAGCACAGAATACCTTGCCATTTATTTGTGTCTTCATTTTCTTTCATCAATGTCTTGTGGTTTTCAGTATACAGGTCTTTCACTTCCTTAAATTTATTTCTAGGTACTTTATGCAATTGTAAGTTGAATTTTTTTTAAGTTTATTTATTTATTTTGAGATAGAGAGAGAGAGAGAGAGAGAGAGAGAGAGAGAGAATCCCAAGCAGCTAGTAGCATGGAGCCTGACATGGGGCTCAATCTCATGAACCATGAAATCATGACCTGAGTCAAAATCAAGAGCCGAACACTAACCAACTGAGCCACCCAGGCACCCTGTAAAGGGAATTTTCTTAACTTCCTTAATAGTTCAATATTAGTGTATAGAAATGCAACTGATTTCCATATACTGATTTTGTATTTCATAATTTTACTGAATTCATTTATTAGTTCTAACAGATTTTTGGTGGAATCTTGAAGTTTTTCTATATATAGTATCATGCCATCTGCAAATAGTGACAGTTTTATTTCTCCCTTTCTGATTTGGATGCCTTCACCCAAAAGTTTTTCAATCCCTTTTTAGAATAGACTCTTCAGTCCCCAAGCCATCTATAATCTTTCTCACACAAGAACTTAGTTAAGAGTTTGGGGTCTGATCCAGAGAATAAGGTAACAGATCCCACTGCTACCAGAGCATTGAGTTGTCCAAAGGCCTCCATTGATTTAAGCAATGTTGAATTCCATGTGGAAGCTACGAGACTGACTTTCTGGTGCTATTTTGTGTGTGAGGGTTTTAACATAAGTGTTGCTTTACACACCAAATGTCTCATAGAGATTTTAGTTAAAATATTTTTTTTCTGATTTAATTTTTTTAACTTTTTTTTTTAGTACTGTTGTCCTTTGGAGATATTCATTGGTTCATGGAGCATGGCTATCAGAAAAGTATTAGTGAGAGAATCTGGCTGTCTTCCTCACTGCTTACCCCTATTTTCATCCCCCATTCTCAACTGAGACATCCTGTCCAGCCAGCTTCTTTGTTTTACTCCATTTTTGTCTAGTAGCACAGGTTCTTTTCATTTCCAAAATGCTCCTATATCTCTTATTTGATATCCTTCCAGCAGGTCCCTGCACTAGACCTCCAGGTCTAGCAGTGTGCAAAGGTCAGATTTAAGTTGGGCCCTCAATGAAACATGATTGGGATATTTTGTGAGCCACAGAATCAGTTAAAATGAAAATGCAATAGGTCAACTTCAAAGAAATTCTTGAAGTATCAGGTTCTGGGTACTTTGGGGCTTTCTGAGAATTATAAAGTCATGTTATTTTATAATAACCAATCAGATCTATCCAGATTTTTTCGTACTGACTAAATTTTTACAGCATATCAAAGAGAAAAGACTAGGAAAAGCAGAACTGGCAGGACACTAGTATTGGGACATACAGGTTATGTTTCCATCAATGCCACTAAGAAGTTTTGAACTTGAGCAGGGCACTTACTTACTTACACTTTCTGGTCCTCATTTATCACATGAAAGGGCTGGGCTGAGTGACTGTCAAGGACCTTTTCAGTTGTAACAATTTATTTCAGTAATAATATATGGTTCTGTAAGCAACCTAGAAAAGGGGGCTGGTCATAAATAAAAGATACAGAGCTGTGCCTCAGTTGGTAAAACAATCAGACCCAGTAGGGGATTTGGGCAAAAGGAAAGTGGTTTTCAGAGCTAACAGTAAGAGGTGGGGGAAATGCTAGCCAGCAGGAAAGCAAGGGAGCTGCCATTTCGGCGCAAAATTTATATTGATAACATGACAACTGGCACACTATCCGAACAATGGTATTTCAAGAGGTATAATAAATTCAAATCAGATGAAAGCACTTTCTCAGAACTCTAAAATACCATATATGTGTTAAAATTCGCTTCGTAGATAATGTTACAAGGGTGTTCTTTGAGATTAAAGTGCAGTTTACAGGGATTCCAGCTAATTTTAAGAAAGAACAAATCTGACTTCATGTAGTTTCCTATTGGGCTTAGGACATCCATTTTTAAAATGTCATCTTTTAGGCAATGGATTTTTTCACTTAATCCCAGCGAATGCCAACCATATCAGCAACTGCCAAAGACAACTCTTCCCAGCCTTTCATGTGTAGGATATCAGCAATTTAAGCACAAGCGAATCGACGCTTAAAAAGTGGTAATACTTTGGAAGTTCTGCAGAAGAAAAAATAAATTCCTTGAGTTTTGTGCAGGGAAAAGATACACACGTGCACACACACACACACACACACATACACATGCACAGCCACACACCACCACACATTCTGAGTCTTTCTGATAGAGTTTACTAGAGCGTAAGTCAGGATTACTTGAACCAGAAGAAAACAAAATTAGTCAAAGTGCTGGCAGGGCTGATAATTAGCTGTATATAGGATTATAAACCTTAAAAAAGGCACAGTAAGGGAGGTGTTTGGATTTATAGTAACAGGTACATAACCGTCAAAATTGGGAGGTCCAGACACAATGGTAATTTATGTGGTTAGGTTTGTCTTTACTGTTCAGCACTCTTTATAGTCTAAGAAGAAAAATTGCGATTCAAATGTGAATTTCATGTTTTGTGGCACCTTATTAAAATTATCATGAAAAATTCAATTCCTCTCCTTGGAACTTCAGCATATAATGAACGGCATAAAAAGACAGAAGCATACAAGGGAGAAAAAGTGCAGTTCAGCGTGATAAAGTAGAAAGAATATCAAGCTAGGAGTCAGAAGACCAGGATTCTATTCCCAGCTCTGCTAATAACCGGCTGTCTGATTTTAGGCAAATCATTTCCTTTCTTTGAGCCTCAGTTTTTTCATTTGTAAAATATAGGGACTGGTTGAGATAAATACAATCCTGTGATCACCAGTGTCAGACCTGTAACACTTCTTGTGCCAAGAGAGCCACTAAGCAAATTATCAAATACTCTGACATAATAGAAAACAACATTTCATTTTAATCCATCACCTCCCATGGGATCTGAAATAGACAGAAGAACCCAAATACTTGGTATATTGTGCATCTAGTTAATCACAATTTATCTGCAGAATATCCTTTTTCTGACATTTAAGAAAGGTCAAAATTCTCAAGAGCTTAATAGGGATGTTAATGACCTTTAAAATGGTATGGCTACTTGGTTATGTTGAAACATTCAAAGGTCCCTGAGACTGTGAAAAATGAATGACAGTGACCTTGAACATCTACTCTACTCTTGTCCAGAGACTAGAGGTAAGGGAAAGGGAACAACACCGCTAATCTGTCAAGAAATTATATATAATCGCTGTTAGTAATATATATAGTGCTCTGTTCACATCTTCTCTACCTATATGTATGTCCTGATATACAATTTTATTACATTGAAAGATTTATGTGCAACATTTCAGTAGTTTTCTACTCAGGTGGTAAGATGCAGTGTAATTATGATAAACATCAGCTAGCAGGCCACCTGCCTGGAATATTACAAATGGAAAGGCAAAGTGATGTAATTAGATATTTGACTGCACAAAGTGAGTGCTGGACTAATGCACAATTTTACTTTTAGGGGTTTTTATTCTTATTTTGAGAAAAATCATTGTTTAGCTTCTTTACCCAGATTCTCATCCCTTTAATTCGAGTCTATAAAAATCCTCATCCATTCTGGAGATACAGAGAACTAGATATCATGTATTCTATTAACTTATAACCAGAAAAATAAATTAGGTAATTTTTTCAATTAATGTATATTTAAGTTTCTTTTTATCGATTATTGACTATTTTGATAACAAAAGAGAATTTCACAATGTCATTTTATGCTTTTCATATCCAAAATGTGACAGGCCACTAATATACAGAGAAACTAAAATCCTAGTTTCTGACTCCTGACCTCCATCCCTATTCTCACTTTATAAAAAGTAAAAAAAGTAAATCAAAACCAATTGGTAGTTTATTCCTATCTAGTCTGTGAGAAGAAATCATTGAAGCAACAAATTAGTTACCTGATGTAGATAAATATATATGAACTTCAACTTTGTCATTATTTAAATGCTAAGAATTAAAGGGTTTTATTATTCACTTCTATAAACCTCTTACAAAATATCAAAGAAAAATATTTAATGTATCAAAACACTGTTTTAGAGAACAGACTTGAGGTGAGGTGGGGGTGCCAGAGAGTAAAATACCCAACTTTATTGAGGAATAATTGACAAATATGATTTTATATATATTTTTTATTATATATATATATATGTAATGACTTGATATACATATATATTGTGAAATGATTACCAAGATTAAGATAATTAACACATCTATCACCTCACACAGTTGACTCTTTTTGTGTCAATGTGTGGTTAGAAGGCTGAGAGATGTTCTCTCAGCAAATTTCAAGTATACAATACCAAATTGTTAACTATGGTCACCATGCTGTTATTTAGATTCTCAGAAGTTATTCTTCTTATAACAGACAATTTGGATCCTTTGACCTACACTCCCCTTTTCTTTTACCCCCCCAGCCCCTGGCAAAAATCATTCTATTCATTGTGAAATAAAAGATTTTCATTCCAATGGATTAAAGCTGTATTACATTCCTACTGTAGTATTATTCTTCAATCTAGGGAGGCTTCCTGATCAAATATAATCATATTCAGGTAATTAGTTACTACATGAAGAAGTACTACAAATAAATACAGTTTTAGAACACAAAGTTTTTCAGGAGTCCATTCACATGGTCCAGAGTCAGGAAGCCAAGACTGACAACATAGGTTAGAACATGAACCAATGGCTTTGGAACAAGACTGCTTGGAGTTTAATCTGGCCCTACCACTTACTAGCATGATGATTTGACAAGTTAAGGAAAACCACTCTGTGCCCCTGTTAACTCATCTGTAAAATAGGGACAAAAGTACCTCATAATAGGGCCCTGTGTGGCTCAATTGGGTAAGAATCCAACTCTTGATTTCGGCTCAGGACATGATCTCATGGTCCACAGAGCCTGTTTGGGATTCTGTCCCTCCCACTCTCTCTCTGCCCCTCCCCTGCTAGCATTCTCTCTCTCTCTCTCCCTCTCTCTCTCTCTGTCTTTCAAAATAAATAAATAAACTTAAAAAAAGGAGTACCTCATAATGTTAGTTTGAATGTTCCATGAGGTAACACATATAAATGATGGGGAAAGGGCCAGGAACATAATGATAAGAATCGATTAAGTATTTTTATAATGAATATAATTAATTTGTATGTACTAAGACTCCATATGCTAAGACTGTAACAAAATTGACAACTTAAGGATTCGGTGTCTCAATTCATGGCAGCCTGCAGCCAACTCACAGGACTTTGAGAATGTCAAGAAGGTGGAAACACAACCTGCATGAGAGCTGGTGACGATTCTGTGGTTAACCTTTCTACTACCACCATATTAAGCTGTTTTTTTAATGCTTATTTTTGAGAGAGAGAGCAAGAGAGAAACAGAGCACATGCAGGAGAGGGGCAGAGAGAGAGGGAGACACACAATCTGAAGCAGGCTCCGGACTCTGAGCTGTCAGCATAGAGCCCGACATGGGGCTCAAACACATGAACCCCAACATCATGACCTGAGCCGAAGTTGGGATGCTTAACCGACTGGGCCACCCAGGCGCCCCTAAGCTGGGTTTTTACATAGCAGAGTAGCCTGGTTTTGCTACTGGCCCACAATGTGGAAATTATGATCTAATCAGAGTCTTCACAATACTAACTACAGGATAAAAAGTTTAAAAAAAAAATGATTTAAGCCATCAACCTCGAAACTTGTTGGTGTATTTTTTAATGGAAAATACAGATGACTGTTTTATCAATCCCAACGATTATTGTTCCAATGATTATAGTTTTACAGTGGAAATATCCATATCTATTAAATGAAAGGAACACTACATGAAAGTACTTTACTAGGGTTAATGATGCATGCCACAAAATGTTCCCAACTCCTGGGATCCAAAACACTAAGGAATGCCGCAGATCAGAAAGAATTCTTGGCCAAAATATATATTTTCTTGTTAACTGGTTGTCATTTTAATATTAGGATTATTTACTTTTCACATCAAGCACTGAAATTATTTGACAATAGCCCATCATTTTATTTGGAATATATACCCAAAGTCATGAGGCTTAGAAAGGAAAATGGTAATTAAAGTTAAAGGAAGGTGATCCACGGTGATAGAGTTTGAAATGAAAAGAAAAAAAAAAAAAAAAAAAAGAACTGCCAATGTTGTTTCTTTATTTTTTTTGGCCAAATTCTCTTCACTAGTTCTTCTGTATTTTTAGTTTCTCTCCAAACACGCTTTGAAACTCATTTAAAAGCCACAGAATAATGATCCCCCCATCTCCTGCAAACCTTACGATTACCAGTTTTATTAACCCACATTCTTTACTTGAGCCTTTGGGGGAAAAGTGATTCAAAAGAGTTCACGAATGACCTCTGAGTTCAGGACTATTGTAAGAAAACAAGTCCTACTCCTTATCTCAGAAAGTCTAACCTCTAAACTTTGAATGCAATATATGTCCCAGGAGGGGGCACTTGACAATCCCAGAGGCCTTCCCATCCGACCAACCGATATCAACAAGAAACGTTGACCTTTTCAGCACAGCGTTATTCAACTTTTCTTCACAGCTGTCAACAACCCTGGACTGCAATTCTGACAGTTTTTTAAGCAACCTATTTTTCTTGCCTTGCCAAATCAAATTGTGAGTGAAATTGCATTGAAGTTTGATATGTTCTTGTTACTCACATGTCATTTAAACTCTGCTCTATGTAATTCATATATTGTTCATGAAAGTTTACGGAAAACATTTGGAGGAAGAAAGTATTTTCCATTTTTAGGTCGACAGAACTATTTTATCTTTAATGAAGCAGTGAGGGTTACGAGTCTTTTTCTTCTTTTACAAGTCCCTCCAATAACAAAGAAATAAAAGATACACAGGTAGAAATCAGTTGTTTACTTCTTTAAGTTTCCTAACTAAACCAAATTATCTCCATGGATAAGGCACTCTGCAGTTGGTGAGTATATAAGAATGCTAAATTAATTTCTACATGTCACTAAGTGCAACTGGCTGCACAGAGGCAGTAATTTCATATGCAGCATTTTAATTTGAAAGAGCTAATATAGACATCTGAAAACTCAAAGGGGATAAAATATCTGTTGTGTTCCTACTCTGCAAGCTCTAAAGTTACTAGGCTCAGAAAGGAGATTCCCACTAACACAGAGAACACTCCTGTAGGGGAAATGATTATGTAAACAAGTTACATTATAAAGCAGTAAAAGCTAAATATGGGATAAAATGATAACTAATCCTGATTTAATGTAATGTCAAGCACTCTTGTAAGTGTTTTACACGTATTAACTCATTAATTTTCAAAACCCAATGAGAATGTACTACTATAAGCACCATATATAGATGGGAAACAGAGACAAAAATAAAGATTAAATAACTCGCCAAAAATTACTGTCATCAAGGATTAGAAACAGAACTTGAGCCCAAGTCGTTGGATGCTAAACTTTGACTCTTTACCACTGTGATAGCTGGTTGTCACTAGTGCCATTGAACAAGTATTGAAGTTCGAAAAGGGTGGCCATGTGCTTGCTTTGTCCAATGATAAACAAGTACCAATGATGTCTCATTTCCACTAGAGATGTCAGGAGTCAGGGCACAATTCACTCCTGAGGTGATGGAAATGTATAGCAAGCAAATCTTCCATTACCAGGGTCCCTGAGTAGTTACAATGAACATAAGCCTTCTATGAACAAGCATTGGATGTGTACTATAGGTGCAAATTAAAGACTTATTATGTTAAGACTGTTGAGAATTTGGGATTATTTATTACTATTAGAAACCTAGCCTACCCTGGCACAGACATACTGCCTCTACAATTGTGAAGGTTCATTCATGTCCACTTAAGCCAGTTTTGAAGGGGATTCAGGATGAGTATGATTTATCCAGGTGAAGGCAGGACACAGGGAATGGGAAAATTATGAGCAAAGGACCAAAAGCAAAAAAATATGAAGCTTTTAAGAATTTCAAGTGGTTGAGAAGACTAAAGATATTCACATTAGGAAAAAGGATAATGTGCACAATCATTCATATAAAATTTGATTTGTTTAAGGACTGACTTTTTCACAATCCATTTAAAAAAAACATGGTAAATAAAGAGTTCTAAATTAACTATTAGTTTATATATTTAGGGACATCAAAGAATCCTTAATTTCATTAAGGCAAGTGTTGGGGGACTTAATTGTCTCACTGTTGTCACAGAATCACAACAAAATTTTCAAATCAGATGATTTCTAAGCAGTCCTGCAAGCTGTTAGTGACAAAGGATCAACTGCCAAGATTTCCTGATTCCGGAATTTTTTGCTTCTTTCTCATTCCACTTTTTAATTTTTATTTTATGTGTGTAAGTGAGCAGGAGTAATTTGATAGGATATTACTTTAAGGACAGATTTATAAGTTGTTAAAATGTTCACTGATTGTATGAATACAGAGGGGTCCAATTTCTCAATAATCTCATCACCAGGAAGCTGAGTGTTCTAAGCTATAGAATAATTTTCATTAGGAAAGGCTTTTGTAATTATTTGTCATCTTATGTGACAGTTAATGGCATTATGAGAATTGCACTAATTATTTCTAAATTTTAGTTATATATTATACCCTTTGATAAAGGTACTTCTTGTCTAATTAAACATAGATATTGACTATACACTTTTTTTTACATGGAGACCAACATTTCTTTCTCAGTTGTTGGAAATCATCTGTGAATTATTTAGAAAACTTTACCAGGGTAAACTACCTTTGCTAAGCAAACATTGCTTTGAAATAGGGTCACCCATGGCAAATTGTGTTGGGAAGATATGATGGACATGCGTGTTTACATCAAAAGGGGAGATGTAGTAAAAATTCATTGAAAGGCAGCAAGATCTACTTATTCAGTACTGAACTTAGAGGCAGGAAGTTCTGTTGAAATTTAAACTTGGGTCAGAATCTGAATCTATCTCTGTCTCTCTTACGTGCAAATCCAGCCCTATAATTGCCTATACTCTGATATTGCCTTCCTGGAGAATTGGACAATTGATGAGATATTGATGGAGGTTCTGCCAGATGGGAAAAAAAGTCAAAAAATATGGTGAAGGTTTCTATGAATATAAAAATTCTTTCACCATGCATTTCTTGAGAATATCACTTATCTTCCTAGATAATGGAAAGCTGTTAGATTTTCTTACACTTTCTCTGTGTGTTGCCTTCAGTATTATTAATTTCCCTTCTCTTTACACCCATCCCCCAGAAATGTACATAAATATACACCACTTTATACATTTAGCACATAACAAAATGATTTTATTCAATCACAGCTCCTCTATAGAAGCTTCTTCAAACAATATCTAATTTTACCCATCTGGTCATGCAGTGTGTCTAAAAGCCCATGCAGTTCATTTTTCATCACTTTGACAGATTCTCTTCAATTTCAGCTGACTTTTTTCTCCTCAGTCAGCATTTCTCCTCACCCATGCATGAACACTGTCCAGAGACAGAAGCTATGACTATAGCCTATAGAGAGCAGTCTTCGATTCTTTCTTGGGAGTGAGTTTGATATAAGTAAATTTTAAATGTTCATGTCTTTTAGCATAAAGTGTTAAATGATCCATTTCTGGCCATTCTACCTTCTGATCCAGCTTCTAAAAACATGTCGCTATGAAAAACAAAGAAAGTTCATGAACAATGTGCATTTCCCTGCATCTAAGTAGATAGAAAAGATTGGATGAAACTTCTTCAATTACATAAGAAAAGTAAGCCAAGTATCCTTGTCTGTAAATTCTAAGATTTGAAATTGTTTTGTTGTTGTTGTTGTTTTATTTTTGAGGGAGAGAAAGAGAGACAGAGAGAGAGTGTGCGCATGAGTGGGGGAGGAGCAGAAAGAGGGAGACACAGAATCTGAAGCAGACTCCAAACTCTGAGCTGTCAGCACAGAGCATGATGCGGGGCTCAAACACATGAACCACGAGATCATGACCTGAGCCAAAGTCGGACACTTAACCAACAGAGCCACCCAGGTACCCCATAGATTTTAAATTGTTTATTGAAAGAAGGATCCTTATTCATCTATTCTTTGTCCTTCTCTGTCCTGCTCCTTCCCCATGAGGCTGACTAGTATAAGGTTGCATCACCCTGGACAGCTAGTTCTTGCTAGCTGACTTCTGATTGGGCTCAACCAATGGGGTTTATTGACAAAAGATCAGAGGACAAAAGAAAGAAGTTGAGGTATTTTAACCCTATAACCACCCACTCTGGGCCAGTTTTACAGCAGGAGCTACATATACCTTTCCATGGGTTCAGCTACTGTCTGTGGTTCCTTTTCTTTAGCTCCAGCTCTTACTAGACTCTGTTAATATCATTTTCTTGCCTTGTATACTCAGGACTAAAGATGATAACTGCTTTCTGCTGCTACTAATGTCCAGGTATCTCAATACTCCTTATTATTAAGTTCCCTTAATCACCTACATCCAAATATAAGTACTCTCTCCAGTAAAATATCCTGTATCACTTGAGTGAAATTTTGTTTGCCACTAAGACATAGCTGTTATAATGTTTACTTCGTTATTATGGACAAGTGTCATTCCAGGGGAAGCTACTAATCAACAATCATCCTAAAGACTAAAGCAAAAGCCACATATCTCTCAAAGAGATGTTTGTACACCCAAGTTGACAGCAGCATTATTTACAATGGCTGCAATGTGAAAGCAACACATTTCCATTGACAGATGAATGGATAAGCAAACTGTGGTACATACATACAACAGAATATTATTCACCCTTGAAAAGGAAGGAGATTCTGAAATACGCTTCTACATGAAGGGATCTTGAGAATATTATTTCATTGAGTGAAATAGCCAATCAAAAAAGACAAATACTGTATGATTCCATTAATATGAGGTACCTAGAGTAGTCAAAATCACAGAGATAGAAAGTAGAATAGCAGTTTCCAGGGACTGGGGGGAAGGGGCATAGGAAGCTATTATCTAATGGACAAAGAGTTTCCATTTTGCAAGATGAAAAGAGTTCTGAAGATGAACAGTGGTGCTGGTAGCACAACAATATGAATGTATTTGTTACCAATAAACCATAGGCTTAAAACTAAATTCAGATATATATTTAAAATGATTGACATAAATTTTGTATTATGTGTATTTTACCACATTAAGGAAATTGAAAAAAATAATAGTAAAGCCAACGGAGTACTGTGAGAATTAACCCATAGAAAGCTCTTAGACCAGTGACTGAGAAATAGTACATGTTGTTTTGCTGTCCTTACTGTATTTATTCCATTTTAACTTTAACATCCTTGTGGTAAAAAAAAAAAAAAAAAGATAGTTTTAATAATGGTGTTATTTCATTTATACTCTGAAGAAAGCTATATGTGCAATGTTTTACTCCGGAACATTCATTTGTTCGAATATATTGTTTCCTGTAGATCAATTTGTTGAGAAGTGGCATCAGGAAAACAGTACACATTATGACACTACATTTATTTATGTAATTCCTGATCTTTCATTACTATTTTATAATTTGCAACATATAGGTTCTGTACAGTTTGGTTAGAATTTGTTTTTGAGTGACTGTAAGTGGCACTGATTACTGAACTTTCATTTTCCACATTAAAAAAAAGTTGTTTCAAGTGACTGCTGTTCTAAAGAATGCTATGGGAAGCATGAAGAAGAGTGTCTCTAAATAAGAATAATTAAGGAAGGGGTAATGTTTTAGCTGAGTTTTAATAAGCAAGTAGCAAGTAGAAGTCAGGTAAAAGTTAAGAAAGATAGTTTGAGGCAGACGGAACATCAGACAAACAATCTAAGGACTGGAATTATGGTGCAGTTGGCAAATAATTTCCTCTGTACTTTACCAGGGTGCTTTGTTCTGAGTTTTATCTCTGTGGATTTAAAATAAAATAAAAATAATAGTTGTAAAGTATCCACATAAAGACCGGGATACTTAGGAGATAAATATATAAGCCAATGCATTTCTTAGGCACAAAAGATGGCGTCAAGAAACATTTATAATTCTTTTGACTGACTAGCATCTAAACTCCTCCTCTGAATGGAGGAAATTCTTAATCTTTGGAGTTTCAGAAGACTCAGCATTCCACCATAGAAACTTAAGAATTTTAAGTCTCCAACCTCCTTTGTAAGTAGGTCTGTGTGGTCCAGGCTTTACCAAAGAGACTCAATAGCTTAGACTTTGAATTGAAAGTTGGCAGTACAAGAATTAGGAGATAAAGGAGGAATCTATGACATAGAAAGCAATAGGAGCAAGGTCAAAATCCTGGACAAGAAGTGAAAACTACTCAAATGTAAACACATGATGCCTTTCATAATGAAAAAAAAAGGATGACTAAGAGGTGGAACTACAAACCCAGAGAACAGAGCCAAAAGCCATGAAGAATTATTCCAGACCCTGAGACTTAATCACTGAACATCTGCCGAGATGGATTTCAGAATCCTATCAACAACTCCCTTCTGTATCCCACCCCTCCCTTTCTTAACGGTAAATTTTATTTTAAAAAAATAGTTTATGTCTGTCCCACCATTGTGCATTGGCGGAGGCAGGAGGGAGGAGGTAATTTGTCTCTTTAGTTTCACGGCTTTACAGATTGAAGGGAAATGTACCTGAGGAGATGCATTTAAGGAACTATATCTGATGATGAATCCTATGCATAGCTGAACCTAATTTGATAAAATTCTGGACTTCGAGCTGATGCTATAATGTAATGAAACTTTGGGAGATATGGGTTGGGAGTGAATGTATTTGCCCATGGGATGGACATGGATTATTGGGATGCAGATGATGAACTATGGAAGGCACTCTCTAAGATGGGTCCCAATAGTCCTTGCCTTCTCGTATTCAAGCCCTCGTTTGATCTCCTCCATTTGAGTGGGGGCTTGACTTTCTGACTCACAGAATATAGCAGATTATATATACATATAATATATATAGTATATATATACATATATATGGCAGAAGGTATGCAATGACATTAGATTATAAAAATACTGAAAACTGGGGCTTCCAACTTTCATACTCTTTCTCCCTGGCTCATTCTGAAGGAAACCTGCTTCCATGTTGTGAACTGCCTTATGGAGAGATTCACATGGTAAAGAATGGAAAGAGGTCCCTATCCAACATTGAGAAATGAGATAAGATCCCCAGTCCAACAACCTGCAGAACATAATTTTTCCAAGAACAACCCGAGTGAGCTTGGAATTGGTTCCTCTACCAGAAGATGAAACCACATTCTGAGCCAATGGGAATCAGTGAAGCCTTGATCTAGAGGCACCCAGGTAAGTTGCACTCACGTTCCTGACACAGAGAAACTCAGAAAATAAATGATTGTTGCTTTAATGTCCCAAGTTTTAAGGTAATTTGTTACACAGTAAAATATGACTGATAAGAATCTCTAAAAAGTCAACATAATCCATTTCATTAGATCATGTTTAAAGTTTAAAATAATCAAGAAATAACATTATTTATTTATTATTCAGAAATATGAAGGTAAAAAAGAGTTGAAAGTGGTTGGCTCTGTATTTCAGAACTAGGGAACAGAACAGGGTGGAATCAAGAACCATTACCTTTTCATTAACTCTTTGACTTTCAGAAATTTGCCTCACATTTATTTTTTATTGTTATTATTATTTAATGTTTATTTATTTTTGAGAGAGAGAGAGAGAGAGAGAGAGAGAGAGAGAGAGAGAATGTGAGCAGGGGAGGGGCAGAGAAAGGAGGAGACACAGAATCTGAAACAGGCTCCAGGCTCTGAGCTGTCAGCACAGAGCCCGACATGGGGCTTGAACCCACAGACCATGAGATCATGACCTGAACTGAAGTCAAACACTTAACCAACTGATCCACCCAGGTGCCCCTGCCTCACATTTCTGAAAAACCTCTTCCAGAAAATCCCTTCTCCAGGGCTTCTGAAGAACCAAGGCTTCATTTTAAGATCTCAAAATCACGTAGCATTATATAGTATTAGCTACATTTCCAAATGCATTACCTCTGAAATTCTCTCATTTCCTTCAATAGGTGAGAATAGTGCAGGTGGTGACATTGTCCTGAAAGCAGAAAAAAGGACTAGCCAAGAAAAAGATTCCATAATTCATAGTGAGCAGTCAATTCATAAAATGTCAAATATTGAATATTCAAATTATTTGAGTGGTCTGATGCTTAATGGATTTGCAAAGGAGAGAATATAGAAAAGAGAAAGTCTCAAAAATGACTTTCGTAAAGCAAAATTAAAAAAAATAAGTCAATGTAATTTAATGCTGAGCTGATGGGGTCTTGCTTGATTTAACTTCTTTCATTAAAAAGTCACATGGCTTTCTTTGCTTTTTTTTTCTTTTGAACAATAAATAGCCTACATCTATAACCATGTCAAACACACAGAAATCAAGAGAAATGGGAAGCCCCAGAGAACCAAGTAAAATTCTAGGATTTGAAAGAACTGAAGTTAAGCATTACCACTGACCTTCTTGAGGTTACATGAACTCACTTTAGCTAATTAAAAACCACCTATGGAGTAAAAATAAAAATGATCATGGACCTCATAAGACTGTGTTGGGACTAACAAATAAAATGGATCATAAAGCACTTAACCAAATAGAACCAAGAGGCTTGGAACTAAATACTGTACTAACAATATTTTGGTGTCCTCATTTAACCTCTAGAAATTGAAAAACATTGACTACAGACCTAAGAGCATAGAGATGGAAAAAACTGGCTGACAGTTTACAAAACAAATCTTTCTCCTTGAAAGAAGTGTCAAAGGTTTACCACTCAAATATAATTAAAATGAAAACAACAACAACAACAACAACAACAACAACAACAACAACAACATTTTCCCAGGCTGAAGGATGGCAGGTAATGAAAATAAAACCTACAATCACCCACCACCCCTATGACTTATTGAAGGCTTACTATATGCCAGGGATTATGCTGAGCATTTTATTTCCATTACTTATTTACTTATCACAAACTCCCACTAGCTGGGCATATTTATACCTATTCTATGAAAGGGACCCTAATAATAAACAGATCACAAAGTAGTTGAGCTGATATCCAAACAAGGATCTGTCTGAATGTAAAATCTGGTAGGCAAAAAAGCACACTACTGGGAATGTAAGTATCCTGAAAAAATGTTTATTGTTTTAATGAAGAGAAAGATTTCAAGTTCTTTGTTGTGAAACATACTAAACACACTTCACAGTGTCCCCTGGCCCAGGCTCTACTAAGGGAACTTAGGCAAACATTTCAGTGATGTTAAACTTAAATCTGTTAAGTTTTGAAATAGTTTAAAACCTACAGATAATTTATCAGAATAGTACAAAGAACTCCTGCATACCCTTCGCAGATTCCCTGATTGTTAAATTTTACATTTGCCTCATTTTTCTTTCTTTAGAGAAAGATGTGTTATTGACCCAATACCCTTAAGTACTGCAGTGTGTACCCCCTTCCTCCAAAACAAGGATACCCTCCTATATTAATACCATACACTCCTTCCAGTCAGGAAATAAACATTGATACACTACCATTCAATTTACAGACACCATTCCAATGGTGCCATCTACTGCCATCAAATTTGCCATCTGTCTTAATAATGGCTCTTTTTTGTATCTAATCTAGGATTATACCTGTAAACACCCATTACTTTTGTGTCTTTAGTGTCCTTCAATCTGGAATGGTTTCTTAGTCCTTTCCTAACTCTCATCCTTCATAGTCTTCAGGGGTACAAGTCCTTTTCATTTTTTCCAAAGAAGACATCCAGATGGCTAACAGGTACATGGAAAGATGCTCAACATCACTCATCATCAGAGAAATACAAAGCAAAACCATGATGAGATACCACCTCACATCTGTTAGAATGGATGAGATACCACCTCACACCTGTTAACAACACAGGAAACAACAGACATAGGCGAGGATGCAGAGAAAGGGGTACACTCTTACATTGTTGGTGGGAATGCAAACTGGTGTAGCCACTCTGGAAGACAGTATGGAGGGTCCTCAGAAAGTTAAAAATAGAACGACCCTATGATCCAGCAATTGCACTACTAGGTATTTACCCAAAGGATACAAAAATGCTGATTCGAGGGGACACATGCACCCTAAGGCTTATAGCAGCATTGTCAACAATAGCCAAATTATGAAAAGAGCTCAAATGTAAATGTCCATGAACTGATGAATGGATAATGAAGTTGTAGGGTTGTAGGGTGTCTATGTGTGTATATGTGTGTGTATATATATATACATATACATATATGTAATGAAATATACTCAGCCATTAAAAATAATGAAATCTTGCCATTTGCAATGACATGGATATAGTTAGAGTGTGTTATGTTAAGCAAAATAAGTCAATCAAAGAAAAATACCATATGATTTCACTCATGTAGAATTTAAGAAACAAAACAGGTGAACATAGCAGGAAGAGAGAGAGAGAGAGGCAAACCATAAAACAGACTCTCAACTATACAGAACAAACTGAGGGTTGCTGGAAGGGAGGTGGGAAGGGGGGTGGGCTAAATGAGTGATGGGAAATAAGGAGAGCACTGGTGATGAGCACTGGGTATTATATATAAGTGATGAATCACTAAATTCTTCTGAAACTAATATTGCCATGTATGTTAACTGAAATTTAAACAAAGCTTGAAACAAACAAACAAACAAACAAACAAAGGAATACAGGTCTTTTATTCTATAAGGTGACCCCAAACCTAGGTCTAGCCACTGTTTACTCTTGGCCACAATCAGGCCCAGCATCCATGGCAGCAGTGTCAGAGAAATGACAGTGTGCTCTTCTCAGTGCATCATACTTGGAGACACATGATGTTTACCTGCCCCAAGGTAATGTGCACCCTGATCACACAGTCAAGTTGGTATCTGCCAGATTTCTCCACTATAAAGTCATTATTTTGGAGGAAGATATGGATCCCTCTTTATACCATTTGGCCTGGGAATATATAAAGAATTTGATAAGTGGAAGCAAACAGATGCAGAGAGGAGCAGACTCAAATAGCATAGCTAATTCACATTAATGGCAAATGCCTGAAATGAGATTAAACCCTCTACTTCTGGAAACTGGTTCCACATGGCTTAGCTGTATTATAACTTCTCAGCTTCCTGAATCTGGAGAGTTCAGCCTTTCCTGAGTTTGAGTTCTGTGCACACTTGAAATCACCTTAGGCCTGGGTCGGATTCCAAGGGAAACATGCTATGTGGCAGAGATTTGTGTGGGGGGAGTTGAATGGAAAGTGCTCTAGAAAACAACACCTCTAAAGAAATGAGAGAAGCCAGATTAAGGAGAGTGAGAATTTGAACTGCAATACTGGTGTATCAGGAGCCTCACCCAATCCCGGGAAGAGCTCTGAAGCTGGATGGCCCTTCAGAGTTGGCCAGAATTGAAGTAAAGGGGCTTGGATCTTTATATTCTCTGCATGGACCAGTCACTAGGCAAAGTCTTTCCCAGAGAGGGATAAGTACCATGGTGAGATAGCTCCCACTGGCAAGGAAAATTCCCAGGAGGAGTTCAGTTGGGAACCATGAGCAGCCAAAATTCCTCCCAGCTAGAGAATGAGTGTCTCAAGTCCTAAAAGGAGCAGCTGGAAGGCTCACATAGCACTGATTATAGCTCACCCTTGTACCACTTACATCTACGTGCATCATATAGTAAGTCCACTCCACCTTGGAAGAAACTCCTTCAGAAATTTAATTGGTCCTTTTTTTTCCCAGGGAAGCTGACAAAAGAACAAATCATAGCAACCATTGTAGCCAGTCTTAACAGCGTAAGTGATACTTATCTTATTCCTCATCTACTACTCATCTCACAATTCTGTGGTATAAACAGTGTACTCCTTGAGGCAATCCAGACACTCATCCCTAGGGATCTGAGCCTCTAGACACCAGGCCATTTTCAGTCCATGGTTGTTATACTCCTCTATCACTGAAATTGAACAGCACAGTATTAAGAGATGACCCAGTAGATTATCTAGGTGTTACCTATGTTCTTCTTGCTGCTGTCATGTAACAGCCACTCTACTTTCTCTTGATGATCAAGGTCAACTTCCCTGCCAATATGATGATTCTCTTCTTTGTCTCACAAGAAATCCAAAGTAACCATGTGGCAGCTATTGCTGAAAGTTTAAAGGAGCTCTTTTTGTGTTCCCTGATGGAAAGTTCCGTACTTAAAATCACAAGAAAAAGAAGCACAAATTATCCAAGTGGATCATTAAGAGTTATAGTAAACAGGGCCACTTCTATTTCTGAATTTGGTTGTTGATTTAGGGTACATAAACATATACTGGAGAATAGTGCCTTATCCTCAAAGAGTTTCACCTTCAAACTGGCATCTGAGTTGAGTCTTCAAAGGTCCATTTTATCAGTCTGTCAGGTCAGGATATTCTGGATGGCATGGTATGTTAAAGCATAATTGGGTCACATGGTCACATGCCCAATGTCCATCTACTTTACTATAAAGTGGTTCCTTTGGTCTGATGTGATGTGATATAGGTTACTATGCTGGTAGATCCAACATTATATAAACCCCTAGACAGTGAGGTTCTGCAAATAGGAAAAGCAAATCCATACTTAGAATATGTGTCATCTCTAGTCAAGATGAGTAGCTTTCCCTTCCACAGTAGAAAGAGTTCCAGGTAATGAACCTGCCATCACATGGCTTATTGGTTTCCTAAAGGGACTGTATTATACTTAGGTCTCAATGTTGATCTCTGTGATTGGCATATTGGCCATTCAAGGCAAAAGCAACTAGATCAACCTTTGTAAGTGGCAATCTGTGCTTTGAGACCCATGCATAAGCCTCTGCCCCATCACAGTGACGACTCTGTTCAGCCAGCATTTGGAGTAGAGGATGATAGAGCCTGGTTGACATTGACTGGCAGGTTGTTCAATTTACTTGGCTGTTCATATCTATCCTATAGGGGATGTTCTCTAATGGGAATTAACATAGCTACAAAGATCTTTATACTTTGTACCTACTCCTACACCTTCAGATCTCCTTGTCCCTATTTTCAAATCATTGTCCCTTCCAGCCCCTGCTTTATTAACAAGCCATTTGCCACCACTCAGGGATCTACAAATATATCTTTACCAAAGCACACTTCTCTTGTCACAAAGTACTTACCACTGCAGGGATTTTTCTCCATTGCTATCTTTTTTTTTTAATTATTTTAATGTTTATTTATCTTTTACTTATTTAGAGACAGAGCATGAGTGGGGGATGGGGAGAGAGGGAGACACAGAATCTGAAGCAGGCTCCAGGCTCTGAGCTGTCAGCACAGAGCCCAATGCGGGGCTCGAACTCATGGGCTGCGAGATCATGACCTGAGTGAAGTCGGACACTCAACCGACTGAGCCACCCAGGCGCCCCTCCATTGCTATCTTTTAAAGCCACATCCAAGTGGTGCTATTATGGAGCAGCAGTCTATTTTCAACTTACATCCATGTAATAAGCCAAATTATCCATAAACCAAACTAGGCTTTTTTCTTCCTCATTTGGTTATAAAACATGCCCCCACAAGGCCACAGGAGTAAGCTAAGGGACTAATGCCAGAGCAAGAGTGGTGGATAACATGGGTTTCTACACTGATATGCCTTCTGGCCCTGTTAGTGCCTGATTTTGAATGTATTGTTACCATCGTTTGATAAATTGCTGCCAATCCTGTTCAATGGTGACCTGGTGGCTCTGACCAAACCTAGCTCCTAATGGACAACTCTGAGCCCCGTTTCATCCTCACCATCTGTACCAAGGCCCCGCAGCATGCCAGGAGCTATTCTTGAATGGTATATTGTTCTCTGTTACAGATAGATAGTCCTTCAGAGGTTGTCCCAAGCTGGGGCAAAACAGCTCCAGGCATGTATCAACCAGTCAGATACATGGAGAAGGTGCAACCTTAAATGATGCAGCCCCTTTCTGCTGAGGGCAATTCCTGGGGTGGGGAGGTGGGGAATCAACTATGAGCCACAGGGAGCCAACACTCCCAGCAGCCAGGGCAATGTGACTCTTGGTCTTCCAGGAGAGATGTGTGGCACACCATAGTACCCACTACAAATAGCTTAGGTTGGACTATTTCCCTGTTATTAACATAGCCTAACTAAAAGCACTATGTAGAATTTACTATTAGCATTTGAGATCTGAATCAGAAAACAACAGGTTTGTGATTACTCCCAAACAAGAGTTAACCATTTCAGAAAGCAAATGGGTAGAATTTTTTTCTCTTTTTCTAATTTTTTTATTGTAGTGAAATACATTTAATATAAAATTTACCATCTTAACCCTTTTTATTTTTTTTTAATTTTTTTTCAACATTTATTTATTTTTGGGACAGAGAGAGACAGAGCATGAACGGGGGAGGGGCAGAGAGAGAGGGAGACACAGAATCCGAAACAGGCTCCAGGCTCTGAGCTGTCAGCCCAGAGCCCGACGCGGGGCTCGAACTCACGGACCGCGAGATCGTGACCTGGCTGAAGTCGGACGCTTAACCGACTGCACCACCCAGGCGCCCCATCTTAACCCTTTTTAAATGAATAGTTAAGTGGCATTAAGTAAATTTATATTGCTGTGCAACCATCACCACCATCCATCTCCAGAACTCTCTTCATCTTGCAAGATGGAAATTCTATACATATAAGTCCCTGTGACACATAACATCTCCCCATTCCCCCTCCCCTGTAAATCACTGTTCTACTTTCTGTCTCTGTGATTTTGACTATTCTAGGTACCTCATAGTATTGGAATAACAATACAGTGTTTGCCTTTTTGTAATTGGCTTATTACACTTAGAATAAGGTCCTCGAGGTTCATCAACATTGTAAAATATGTCAGAATCTCCATCCCTTTTAAGGCTGAATAATATTCCTGGGTGTGTGTGTGTGTGTGTGTGTGTGTGTGTGTGTGTGTGTGTGATATACACACAACATTTTGCTTATGCATTCATCTATCAATAGAAGTAGATTACTTCCACTTTTTTAAAATTATTATGTTTATTTATTTTGAGAGAAAGATTGAGAGAGAAAGAGAGAGGGAGACACAGAATCAGAAGCAGACTCCAGGCTCTGAGCTAGCAACACAGAGCACGACGCAGGGCTCGAACCCACAAACTGTGAGATCATGACTTGAGCTGAAGTCGGATGTTTAACTGACTAAACTACTTAGGCACCCAGGATTGCTTCCACTTTTTAACTATTATGAATAATGCCATTGTGAATATGGGTGTACAAATCCTTTTAAGACTCTGTTTTCAATTTTTTTGTGTATATACCCAGAAATGGAATGTCTGGGTCACATGCTAATTCTAGTTTTGGAATTTTAATTTTTTGAGGAACTATTTTCCACAGCAGTTTTATTTTACATTCTTGCCAACAGTATACAAGCATTCCAATTTGTTCACATCCTCAGCAATACTTGTTATTTTGTTTGTTTGTTTGTTTGATAACAGCCATACTAATAGGTATGAAAGCCATAGTATCTCATTGTGGCTTTGATTTTAATTTCCCTGATATTTAGTGATATTAAGCATATTTTCATGTGCTTCTTGGCCAGTTGCACATCTTCTTTGAAGAAATGTCTTGTCTGTCTAGTCTTTTGCCCATTTTGAGTCAGGTGTTTTTTTCTCTGTTGTTGGAAAATAGGTAGACTTTTAAAACCAATGTTCGATGTTGAATTCAACAAAGCCAGATTTCTCCAGCCTAAGGTACACACAGGAATTAAAGTAACTAGTGGAAAGATAGTAGGCTTTTCAAGTTAGGAGTAGAATCATTTTTTTCACAGCTACAGTTATACTTCTATAGGCCTGTTCTTGAAATTTATCCTAATGGCCAGGAATTTATACTTAAAATGTCACATACTTAAATTCTATTTCAACGGTATATCTGAAACTAAAAAAAAAAAAAAAAAAAAAAAAAACCTTCCCACCGAGGCAATGGTATGCCTTATTGTCAGGGCCATAAGGCTAATCCACAAAAGCCTAATACTGGAAAAAAATTACAAGAAATAAACCATTATCTATTGTGAGATTCCTGTAACAAAAACAGTATCTTAGAAGAAGTGACAAAGTCCTAGAAGCAGTTAAGAAATATGAGTATCTTTTCTGATAAGTGGTAAGGAAGAAAAGTAGGATGAATTATAGACAAAATTCTTTCCTCTTTCCCCATAGTATCCTGTCCCCAATTTTAGGCATAGCTATTTTATGTGACTGTATTCTGTGTTCCCTTTAGCACTTTATATGGCCTTCTATTAGCATTTATCTCAGTATTTTAATACCTTACTTAAAAGTCTGCCGTTTTATGCATTCAGCATGCGGCATCTTTCAAAAGCATTATATGCATTAAATATATGCTTGATAAAAGAATGAATGAATAAATGAAGACATCAATAACAGGAACTCATTACCCTGGTGGAACTACCTTGATCCTCTTGGCACCTTTAAAAATGGCACCTAGAAATTCAACATCTTCCACAGAATGAAAAATTGAAAACTGACGAAGCAAAACATTTTTTTCAGAACCACTTACTAGCTTGAATTTTCTACAGTGCTATTTTCCTTCTGCTTCTGAGTTTAATGTCCAACACAAGGATGGCAGCCAGAGGGCTGGTGGGAATCACATGTCTGTCCTCTCCTACTGTGAAGAAAGTGATGGTGTTAGAACAGAGCAGCCCTGGAAACACAGTTTGGATTCCTCCCAGTGAACCACTTTCCTGGTAGAATCTGTGCATATTTTGAAGTTTTACCAGTGCCCCACCCCCACTATGACAATGCACGCAAGCATGTATTCCACATTCCCTGAGAGAAAAATGAAGCTGTAAATGCTGTTAGGTTCAAGTGAAACCTTTAAAGGAAAATCAAAAAATTCTTCCACATTACCACATTCATTTTATTTCAACATATATATATGGTTCCTACCTTTCTATCCCAAAACTCATCTGGAGTTAGCCGCTCTTGAAATTTTCCCCTTCCACCAGTAGAGGAAAATTTGCTGTCTCTCCCAGCCTCTACCGAGATTTCTCAGAAAAGGGGAGAGGAGTTTTTATCTTTCTCCTGGTTGGCTCTGATTTAGAGTCCTTTGTGTTCTGTTAGTTGGTTTAAAAGGATCCTTCAGCGGCACCTGGGTGGCTCAGTCAGTTAAGCGTCCACCTTCGGCTCAGATCATGATCTCGCGGTTCCGGAGTTAGGGCCCCGCATCAGGCTCTGTGCTGACAGCTCAGAGCCTGGAGCCTGTTTCAGATTCTGTGTCTCTCTCTTTCTCTGCCCCTCCCCCACTTGTGCTCTTGCCCCCCCCCCCAAAAAATAAATAAACACTAATTTTTTTTTTTAATTTAAAGGATCATTTCATTACACCCTTCACACTGCTCCAACCATCAGCTCCTCCTCTACCTGAAGTGCCAACAAACTGAAGACGGGACATAGGTCAGACATCTAGGAGGTTTTAGGGAGGGACCGGAAATTATGCTATAGCACTGCCCAGCTAATTTAATTTAAAATGTTAAAAAAAAAATAAAATAAAAAATAAAAAAATAAAATGTTTATATAATATAAAATGTTTATATATATCATGAATGCCCTTTAACTATGCCCACTGGCCATGCTTCAGAGTATACTCTGTAAATTCTTAGCTTCCTCATTACAGCTGGCCTCCTCATCTCTTATCCAGCCCTTGGAACCTCCAAATTCTTGTTTATTGATAAAGGCAGTTCATTCTTTTTCTCATTCCTATGCTTTCCAAGCCATTCCCTGAAGCTTATCTTTTTTTCACAGTTAAATGGCTCATCTATTCCAAAGAGAAACCCTGCCATTTCCTTAGGATTCAGAAGCGGCTACAGTCTGCTGGGATTTTAAATAACAAATTGTTTCTCCTACACATAAAGTCTGGTTGGGTATAATAGACAACACTTAAGGTGCTTCCCATCTGCCGAGGCTTCCACCCTCTATGAGAACGGCCACACACATGTGAGAGGTGGGCAGCCGCCATGTCCGCCCTCTGGGACTCTTCCCTGCCCCCAGTCACAGCTGATAGATCCTCAAGGGAACACTTGATTGAAGCAGGAGAAACTGGGATCAGGAATTCAAAACAGTAATTCATTCCAGGAAAGGAGCAGCATTAAAATTGCCCTTACTGGATAACAAGACAAGGTCTTCTACAAACACCTACCCCCATCACAACATTAGTTAAAAGATTTGGGGGGAAAAAACATCTAAAAGTTGTTTTCTTTTTTAAAACCTCATTGACTCCCCCCCCCCAGAATCTGTCATTTCCAGGAAGAGACTAAGAAATGCTGCTCTTCAGACTCTGACCTATTACAGAGATGAAACCAGCTGTGTACATAAGGCTGTTTCCTCTGTTAATCGAGTTATCGTTCCTTCCATGCCCTTGAATTTCAAAGCGAAACTTATAAATAATCTGATCTTAACATTTAAAATATGCACTCTCCTTCTGCCGGCCAGAAGGTAATGAGCAGTCTAAAGTCACTCAGCCTGGGTTTCCTTTCCCTAATTGCCCTAAAAATTAAATAAAAACTTCCCTACATCCCTTCTGCTGCTCTGTGAAAACAGGATAAAATACAGCAAATTCTAATAAGCCAGCATGCCGTGAAGTTTTCTTCCTCACTTCTTAACACCACATTTACATTCCTTTCCAAATAGCGCTAACTTCCCTGCCTCTTTATCTCCACAGAAATCAAATCGCTATAGCTCTCAAATTCATGCTGCAGAAAGAATTTTCTTCTATTAGCAAAAGATTGTCTTCCATTTTGCGGTGAGGAGTTTTTTTGTTTTATTTCTTTAATGCAAGATTGGGGTGTGGGGGGAGAGGGGCAGCTTGAATTGCAGGACTATTTAAGCCATAATATTTAATTTCAAACTTTGTCCTTGATACCCTATTACCTCAGCTGCCATCTCTCTCCCTTTCCCTCATTTTCTTTTGAAAATTGATCTCATTGTTCTTGTCTGAATAAAAAGGCTCGGGGTATTTCAATTGGCTTTGGCTCAAGAATAAAAGATCCCTTTTAAAGTGAAAATCCTTGTTTTTGCCAATTCAAATCCCATTATTCATTTCCCTCCCAGTGCAGGCAGGAAAGCCAGGGGCTGTACCCATCAGGATGGTACACACCGCTGAGAGGTCTGGCAATTTGCCACTTCACCCACAATTCCCTGGCTGTGTGACCTGTGGGTCACTCAGAAACCTTCTCAGAGGGGTCTTCAATCCGCACCATTGGGCAAAGCCTCACGCATTTCCATGTAGTGTCCCAAAGGGGTAATTTTTGTACTCGACTTCTTTTCTACATCGCTGTTAGCCACCTCAATAGGAATACTGTTGTTACCCATTTATAAGGGAAAATTAACATTTGAGCCTATTTGTAAAGTAAGATATTCTGAGCACCTACAAAAAACTAGCATCACTGGTGCATGGTTTCTAGCACACCCTCCTGTGGGAGGGTCATAGCTGTTACTAAACAACTGTTACTGTTTTATGTGACTAAAACATAAAACACTGTTAGTAAAATGTCCACTGTTTCCTCCAATAATTGTCCCTTCTCTTAATCCCCTCCTTCTAATGATAACCCCATCCTCTCCCTAAACCTCCCCTCATTAGCACCGAACAGACCCTTCACGGTTTGATTTCTGCACTCTACACAAGCACTGAACTAGCTAGAATTCAGAGAATTAAGGAATGGTCATTTCAAAGTAGCATCATGTAGAGCAAATGCAATAAAATTATAACAAATGGGATATCTAAGCAATAATGACACAAGAATTTGTTTTCTATGCTTGCAACTTTTCTGTGAATGTGGAATTATTTCAAAATATTACAAAAATGTCATCTTTGTAGCATGTGATAAAACTTTGAACCCACCAAAAATCTAACAGAGTTGATATTTGTAGAGGTCAATAGAATAGTAAAACACCACAGGAAAAGAAAATTATTAAGGATTGAGGTAAGAAAAAAAAATCACCGTGAGTTAAAGATGTAAGTGGATTAAAGGTTTTGCTATAGAAATTTATCCTCTGCTTTTTAGTTTATGAGTCTAGTTTCAAGGCAACCAGCAAAGGGAGGTTGTCGCCAAGAAGTTCTGTTTGCAAGTCTCTAAGCTTATCCTTCAGGACCATCATATATCTCCAAACAAAATGCCCCAAGAGAGACCTCAATCTTTATACCAGCATCAGGCAAATGCAATCTAGGGACAAATTAAAACATAGTAAGCATAAAACATGGCTTTGAGACAGATTAAAATGAGCAAGGTATTCGCCAACATCAGAGATGGCAGAGTTTAATCAATAATGATAATGAGTCCCTTATCAACGAAGAATTATTCACAAAGATGGAGGGGTTGGAGAGGCAGTTGGAGAGTGAAAGGAAGCAAAATCCTGTTCCTGGGTGTTGTTACATTACAGATTACCCAGGCGAACTATACAGTGTGTTACCTTTGAGACACAAAGAAATTAGCATCACAATCATTAAATTAAATTGCAAACAGGCTTGTTGTTTCTGTACATTCTACAATGTGAAGTTGGCAGGAGTGAAACCTTCTCTTTGCAGTATTCAAAATTCTTTCAGCTCATCAAGGCTCAGTTCAAACTGCCAACCCTTTCTGAAGTTTTCCCTGACTAAATAAATCTACTAAGCATAGCACAGGTGCAAGAGAGAGAGACCAACTATTTTTTAAACTGCAAGCAGCCCCTTTGGGACATGATAGGATTTGCTTTTTCACGTAGCAGCTTTCAGGGCAGAGCCTTTTGGGGAAATGTTACAAATAGAAAATGTTTGAGACAATTTGGGAGTTCGTTTTGAGTCTGTCCCTGGGGTAAGTATCACCTATAGTTAAAAAATGTGGGCCCAAAATCACACATATATAGAAAAAAAAAAATCTAACAGCTGGTACAACTCATCTCTTAGCTGTACCTGAGAAACAACTGGTAAAGTAATGAATACTTTTTGTTATCATAGTAAATTCATTTAACATATAAGATTACCAATGTCTATAAAGAAAAATACCCCCAAAGAGACTAATGGATCACGTTGGATCAAACTCCTAGCTTCAACAGAGGGTCAGTATAACACAGCAGTTAAGGCCCAACTCTAGAGTCAGATGCCTGGGCTTGAATCCTCTCTCTGCTGCCTGCTGGCTATATAACCTTGGGCAAGACATTTAAGAGCTCTGTGCCTCAGTTTCTTCACCTAAATGGCGATAATAATAGCATATGGTTCATTGGATTAAGTAAGATTACTGAGTCTAAATTACGTAAAGCCCTTGGAACTATCTATGCCCAGTACATAGTGTTATATAATTATTAGCCACTATTAGTAGGATCTTAAAATAAAATTTTCTAATTTAAATGATTAGGTGGTGGGATTAAAATCATTCAAAGGTTAACTATTTTATTTTTTTAGCTTTTTTCATGTTTATTTATTTCAAGAGAGAGAAAGAGAGAGAGCACGATGGAGGGGCAGAGAAAGAGGGAGACACAGAATCCAAAGCAGGCTCCAGGCTCTGAGCTGTCAGCACAGAGCCTGACGCAGGACTTGAACTCACAAACCGTGAGATCATGACCTGAGCTGAAGTCAGACGCTTAACTGACTAAGCCACCCAGGCACCCCAAAGGTTAACTATTTTAGGGCTAACTGGAGTCAAGTCTTTCTTCCATCTTTACACTTGAATTATCTGAAACACACCAGTCACTTCCTTGAAGTCTTTTTATCTATAAAACACAAATGAATAAAAACCACAGGTAATACATTCCACCTAGTGCTATATAGGAAATAAACTGTAGGAGACAAGATTGGTGCTGATATATCATTTAGGGGGCTATTGCAATGTAGCCCAAATAAGAGGAGCATGGCCTGAACCATGCTAATGGCAGGTGTAGATGGTAAGTGTTGGGATTCAATACTTCTTGGACTTGTTGATGGGTCAGGTAGGGACATAAAGAAAAAAGAGCGATCCAGGAAACTCCTTAAGTGCTTGGCCTGAACAACCCTATGGATGGTTGGAGATAGAAGAGACTGGGAGAGAAGCAGGTTTGGAGAAGGAGTTATCAAACGTTCAGTTCTCAACATGTTCATCTAAAAGTTCTAATTCAGTCTCCAAGTGGAGCATCAGAGAGTTGAATATTTGAATCTGGAAAGGACAGAGGTCAGAGTAAAGATATAAGTTTCAGAGTTATTTTAAAAGATCCAGGAGAGGAGCCAGCAAACAGAAATTGACAAGAAACTAACAAGGAAGTAGACAAGGACCAGGAGAGTGTGGTGTCAGGGAAACCAGGACAAGAAAGATTCCACAAGCAACAGAACTCTAACTTTGAAACACAGACCAAGGAGTCCCATTTTAAAACCAAGATAAAGCCTGTCCCATTCCTAATTTTAAAACAGCTAATCAAACATTGTATAGTCAACTGAAACTGTTAACAATCTCCTGAAAGGTAACTACATATGTTGTCAAATGAAGGAATGCATAAATTAAAATTTTGGTTGAAACTGCTTCACCATTTGTGTATTAGATATTGATGCAACAGAATCCCACTACAAGAGGCATTTTCACCATCAACATATAACCTAGAAATTTGGAAGTAAACTCTTATTGCCCAGAGCCATCGTGAGTGTATGAGGAAGACCCAGCAGCTTGAACCCCAAATTCCCCTGCAGGAAGCATGGCTGTTTCCCTTCTGCTACACACTGCAATGGTTTCCAGCAGTTTTCAAAACCATTTAGGAGCTCAGGGTAGCCAGCAGCTTCATGGATCACTGCCAACATTTGAGCAATTCTATCTGAACCAAACATACAGAAAGATTGAGTAAAAACATCCACTATCCTTATTCTGTATTTCCAGCACTTGCACAAAATTTATATTCCGAAGCTCAGAATCAAGTTTTGTCTAGAAATATAAAAGCAAGTAAAGATTTGTGCCCTGAGAAAGTGACTTTTTAAAGAGAAAGGCACTGAAGTACCATGTGGTATGTGCTACAGACTCCAGAGCCCAGTAGACTGAGTTAATAATGACTTTTCAGCCTTATCTCTTTCTATTTGTCTGCCATTCTTGGAGCCAGACCACCAACATGATCTGCTCTGTGGTTTAAAGTGTTTTTGCAAGAACATCCTATCCCGAGGCCCTATATTCTTATCACTCGAGAGAGATGCAGCAAAGTTGATAGGCACACAACTGTCCATGGGAGGATTCATAGCATTACTTAACATTTATGTAGCACTTATATTCATGTTTATTGTCCATTCCTTAAAGAATTCCTGCAAGGTAGGTGATGTCTGTTGTCCTCAGAGTTCAGTGAGGTGGAATAACTTGCTTGGGGTTACACAACAAGAAATGAAACAGAATAGGAGTGTCGGTGTGCTACCTAGCCCAGGAGACATATACACTGCCGTTATAAGCAATTCATCAGCTGGAGCCAGGGAGCCCACAGTCAACCAAAAAGGGATAATCTTACTACCCTTGCACTCCCAATACATTTCCCAAAGCACTCCCTTCCCAAATACAAGGCCAAAGTGAGAATCCATATGGTGGCGCCCACTAAGCCACAGGACATATGTGGGATGGTCATTCTTCCCATTCCCACTGCCCACTCATAACCTTATCCCTGTACGGATGCATATAAAGCCCATGTGAGCAGAAGTCTCTGCTCTTTCCTGTGAGACAAGAGTCCAGACCTGCACTATTTAAATCTCTCCTCTCCCCCAACATGTACACACATATTCACACTGAAGCCAAAACCACATCCTATCTCTAGTTTAGAAATTGTTTATATTGCTGTGTCTTTGGAAGCCCTCACCAATTTGGTTTCTCCTCACTTAATTTCCTCTCCTCTGCACATATGGCAAGCTGTGTTTTTTGAAGCATGCTTTTCCCTAGGACACTTTTTATTCCCCTAGCTCTTGACTAGTGTCAATAGAATTTATTATCAAGCAAGTGCATCTTGGATTCATTCAAGTAGGATTAAAACCGATGTGACTTATTGGAAGGCAATCTCACAAAGCAGGTCTATTTTAATAGTAAGAACATGGATTTATGAATTGAGGAGACATGAGTTCAAATCTTTGCTCCAGCGCTTACTGGCTATGTGATCTTCATGTATCACTGAGTCTCTCTGAACCATCGTCACCTCATTTGTAGATCTGGATAATAATAATATAACTTATAGGGTGACCATGAGGAAGTAATAATATATGGTATGTAGAGAACTTGACACATGAGACACTCAGTAAATAAAAATAACTTCTCTTTTGCAATTTTCTTGGGTTCTATGGATTTCATTCTCTCAGAGCCAAATTCGAAAGTGCATTCTGAGGATTAAAATAGCTGATACACGTAAGGTACCCCACACAGTTATAACACATAAACAGGTAGGCAATAAATGTTATTTCCTACTACTGAGGGGAGCATTCTTTTTTAAACTTTTTTTTAAATGTTTATTTATTTTTGAGAGAGAGATGGAGTGTGAGCAGGGGAGGGGCAGAGAGAGAGGAAGACACAGAATTTGAAGCAGGCTCCAGGCTCTGAGCTGTCAGCATAGAGCCCAACACAGGGCTCGAATCCACGAACCACAAGATCATGACCTGAGCCAAAGTCAGATGCTTAACCTACTGAGTCACCCGGGGACCCCAGAGAGGAGCATTCTAGGGATACTCTGCCCTACCATAATTTTATTTACAGCTGAGGAAACAGGTTTATTCTCAATTATACGAGGTAGCATAGTTTCCATATCAGTTAAGTCAGACTCCTTTCTTGTGCAACAAAAAGCTCATAGTTCTTCATGTTTATTAAAGAAATGCCTTTGAATGGCAAACAGTAAATCCCACAGCTAAGATATTAAATAAAATAATAATAACAATACAGCTAAAATGTAATTGTGATATATTATGTACCAGACAATGTTCTAAAGATTTACATACATTAACTACTTTAATTAAAATTAAAAAAACTTTTTGGGGCGCTTGGGTGGCTCAGTCGGTTGGGCAGCCGACTTCGGCTCAGGCCATGATCTCGCGGTCCGTGAGTTCGAGCCCCACGTCGGGCTCTGTGTTGACCTGCTCAGAGCCTGGAGCCTGTTTCGGATTCTGTGTTTCCCTCTCTCTCTGACACTCCCCCGTTCATGCTCTGTCTCTCTCTGTCTCAAAAATAAAAATAAACGTTAAAAAAAATTTAAAATTCAAAAACCTTTTTATGGTTTCAAAATCCAGGTAGATATGGAATTGGCCTTGAGCCCTGCCCTCACCCTTTGCCTCACGGCACTGCGGCAGGTATGTTGGTTCATGTGGTTAAATAAACCAAAGTCCACAGACAAGGTGATAGTAGCAGTCACACCAGCATGTAGCACAATATGTTTTTTGCTAGTGATAGAGTTTTGGACAAATGCCCTGGCACGAGTCAGCAGCATGGATGTCCCCTGCTCTGCTTGATCTACCTTAAGCACCTTATCCAAAAGGCACCATACACTCCCAGGAAATATGGTCTATTTTAAAAGCCAAAGGAAAGAGGATTTTCCACACTGGTGCAATTGAGAGGCACCAGGCGGGGCTGCCTGAGGCCAGACTATAGGAGGAAAAGGCTTTGTGTTTTGTTGCGATTTCTTTCCTACGCACATCCATCTTGGCCTGTCACACTTTTATTCCTATAACCCCAAGCCCTCTTCAGCCAAAAATCAATCAGGCATGCCCACTTGTGTGCACACACACACACACACACACACAAACGCAAACACATACATATTCCCTCTCACATAGAAATGGAAACATGGCTCTGACTCCTCTTGGCATAAATTTTGGTTCAGCTTCATTAGGCTAACCATCTGGGTCATTTCAATTCTGTTTCCAGTCTCAAAATAATTGCAGCATCTGAATCAGCCGTTCTCCCAACCCTATCTCTTCCCTACACCCCCATCCCCACTGCCAGCTGCATAAGTGTTAAACTTTTAAAGAGAATATAATTAATGTTTTTGGAAGAATGGAGAATTTTTTAATCCACATAGGATCAGATGGTAATTTCTATGTTGGTCAGAGCAAATGAAAGCCCATCCTGTCATGGAATAATTACTTAGAACTGCGCATCCTCTCCCCACCCTTATTTCTGATCTCTCTAAACTCTCTGATGTGACTAAGCTCATAATTGGGACAGCAGCCAACAAATAAAATGTGACTCTGTAATTTCATCTGCATCCGTCCAAATTGTACTAAAATGGCTGCTAGGGCCTTTGGCCTCTTACTAACTGCTTGACTTTATTTATGCCAAAGGAAATGATTATAGTTTGGGTTAATATAATCACTTGCAGGCCCTATGAATCCCCAAGCTTCCAGAGGGTAAACGCCTAAGGTACATAGAAATATAGTTGTTGGAAGACACTGTCTTCTATTACTGAGTTTTCAAACTGTGGGATTTTAAAGGTTGCAGAAAATAAAGACAAGAAATTAAAATGAATCGGACTGATCTTGACAAATTCACCAGCCAATTATTTCATCTGACCATAGTCAAGTAAAAGTTGTCTTTAAAGATGTAAGAATGTATGGGGCGCCTGGGTGGCGCAGTCGGTTAAGCGTCCGACTTTGGCCAGGTCACGATCTCGCGGTCCGTGAGTTCGAGCCCCGCGTCAGGCTCTGGGCTGATGGCTCAGAGCCTGGAGCCTGTTTCCGATTCTGTGTCTCCCTCTCTCTCTGCCCCTCCCCCGTTCATGCTCTGTCTCTCTCTGTCCCAAAAATAAATAAACGTTGAAAAAAAAAATAAATAAAGATGTAAGAATGTAGCTACCCCTAAGATAAAGAGCATCGTAAGCAAAAAAAAAAAAAAAAGATTTCTTTTGTTGTTTTTGTTAGCTTGACTGCTTTCTTAAATTGCTTCTTGCTACCTAACTTATTCACTCATCCAGCCAGTATTTACTAATTTTTAATATTTATTACCACCTGCTAAAAGCTAAGGATAAAATGGAACAAGCGGGACACAATCTCTGCCATCACAGGGTTTATGGTCAAGTAGAAGATACAGAACAGTAAATAAGATTTTACAATATAGCATGGTAACCACATGAAAGTGAAGTAGAAGGTGTTTTGGAGACACTTAGGAAGAGTAACCAACCCAGACTTGAGAAGTCATAAAAACATCTCAGGGAGAAAAAGGAACACTCATGCACCGTTGGTGGGAATGTAAATTGGTACAGCCACTGTGGAGAACAGTATGGAGTTTCCTCAAATATCAAAAACAGAAAGAGCATATGATTCAGTAATTCTAATACTGGGTATTTGCCTAAGGAAAGAAAAGCACTAATTCAAAAAGATACATGTACCCCTAGGTTTATTGCAGTATTATTTACCACAACCAAGATATGGAAGCAACCCAAGTGTCCACTGATAGATGAACGGATAAAGAAGATGTGGCGTATATACGTATATGTATTCATACATATATATATGAATATAATACATAATGTGTGTGTATATGTGTATATATATATGAAATAGACTATTACTTGGCCATAAAAAAAGACATATATATATATATATATATATCATACTTATATATGTGTGTCTTTTTATATATAAAATAGTGTATATATATACACTATTTATGTATATAATACTACTTTATATATAATATATAGAATAGAATAGAATAGAATAGAATAGAATAGAATAGAATAGAAT